>NW_027397195.1:25093-101789 GCF_003265705.2 Callorhinus ursinus | reverse complement strand
GAAGGAAGGAAGAAGGAAGGAAGGAAGGAAGAAGGAAGGAAGGAAGGAAGGAAGGAAGGAAAGACAAATGCTTCTTCCAGTCATGGTGAATGTTGACACTCAGTGAGGGCAGTCTATTTCTTTAAATCATTCACTCTCCTCACCAAGCCTCCTGGTCTCTTTACCATGAGGCTGAATAACATGCCCTCCTTCCCCACTGCCCTCCAGCAGGGCCTCAGTATGGATCAGCACTGGGGCTGGCTGACCAGATGGCCCTCTGTCCCTCAACAGGGCCCAGCACAGAGCAAGTCTCAGGCAATGGCAATGCCCTCCTTAGGCCCTCCCAGGACAAGGGAGCCTTCTGCCCCTCACCCCCTTACCACCGTGGTCCAGCTGGGGATGAGCTTGACTGAGTTCTTCACCTCCTCCTCCGTCACCTCCACCACACTGCAATGCTCTTCCTCCGAGGGAAGGGGCTCCTCCCCACTCTTGGTCACCCAGGGGTGCAACTGTGAAGTTGGGAGGGCAGGGAGAGGTCAGGATAGACAGACACCCAGTCAGCAAAGGACCACGGGCATTCAACCAGCAATTGCCTTGAGGGGACCCAAAGCCCACAAACCCCAAATCCAAACCCAATATATAATCTATATATCTTGGTGTAGGGCTCTCTAGAAGGAGAAATTGAGGCCTGTTTGTTGTGTCCAAGACCAGCCCAGCCCAAGACCTCTGGCTCCCCAACCTTGATGTCTGGCACCCCAATCCTTGTTTCAGGATTCTTGTCTAGCATCTTCAGGATTAGGTCCTTGAGCTCCTCACTGACCTTTGGCCTAAAGCGGGGGGAGGGGGGAAGGAAGGAGATGAGGGAGAGATAGTTACTGAGGATTCTTTCCTGCCCACCTCTCCATCCCCACCTGCTCTGGGATTCCCTGCATAGTACACGTCAGGGCCGAGACACACCCAACCCTCATTTCTTCAAAAGCAAGAGGGATACCCCAAGATATCAGGGCAGAAGGGGAGAGTTTCAGAACAAGTAGATAGATGTCCTTCTTTCCCGAACAGGAAGTAAAGCCATCTCCTGTAGGAGGCAGGGGCCACAAACACAAACGCAGTCCCAGGGGTACTGGACACCCCCTGGGTAGCAGAGATGGTGAGGATAATGTGAGAAGAGTCAGTTTATGGGACACCAGGGGCCTTTGCCCCACTCTCCATCTTATCCTGTCGTCTGCCTGGAGGTGGCCAAGAAAGATTCTCATTTGACAGAGGAAGAAACTGAGACCCAGAGAGGTTAGTGGGTTGACACATTGCTACCCAGAAGAGTGAGGGCAGGGATGAGAGACTCAGGGGAAGGGAGGGGGGCAGGACTCTCAGCCCCATGTCAGCCTGGACTATTTCTGCCCAAACTCCAGGCTTCTTTGCTACCAACATTTTGGGGAAGCCCGTCTGTCCAAGCCTGCAGAGAAGGAACTCACTCTTGGGACTGTTGACCTTGGATCCCTCTGCTGTCCTAGACACTTAATCCCTTTCACAATTCCTCAGCTGGGAAGGAAGAGACCTCTGGCATGGGGTCCAGCAGGAGGAAAGGTACAGAGACAGGCAATTATAGGTAAGGGATGGAATCCAGTTGGCTAGTGCTATGTGGGAAGAGGTGGCAGAGGTCCGTGAATGCCAGGGCCAGGAAAGGGCCTCTTCATGTGGGCTTTGTAAAGCCTTGGAAAAACTTTAAGTGAGATGTGGTGAGATATGTTGTGCTTTATCAGGGTCACCCTGGCCTGATTGTGGGGGCTGGACTGGAAGGAGGCTGGCAGCAGGGAGACCAAAGACAAAGTGGCTAGACAAGGCTGGGGACAGAACCAGTTAGGGGTGCAGGTGGCAATGGAGTCAAGAGAATGATGAAGTAGACTCAACAGGGCCTGGGGGCCAGACTGGGAGTGGGCACAAGAAAGCAGGAGTCATTGAGGACAAACCAACGCAGGCTGGTTTCTGACCTGCCCAGGGGACTCTGATGGCAGAAGGGCCCTGAAAAGTAAGGAGTCGTGGTAGCCAATATCATAATCAGAAGAACCGCAGATGAGCAGGGAGACCTCTCTATATAGTCCCTCTGGGCTCAGAGACCTCCGTCACAAGGGGGGAGGGAGTGGCTTCAAATGCCAGACCCACTGATAACTCTCCTCTGGAGCCTCCATTTTCCATCTACAATATGGGGAAGCACACTGCTATCTTGAAGCCCTCCTACCCCATGTGAGGAAAGTAGAGGCTCCCCATGGTTCCAGGGTGTGTGTAAGGTTGATGCCATTAACCCCACAGAAGCCTTTAGAGAAGGAGCAGTGTGAATGTGTGACCTGGGGTCATTCTGGCCTCAGAGTTCCATTTGTACAGTGGAATCCAATCAGATGTCTCTGAGACCTTGCTCTACAGTCCCATACCCCCCTCCCCGCCCCGTCCGCTCAGGGGCCCCTCCCAGGAAACAGCACCCCCACCTCCAGAGCTGCAGGCTGGGGTGGGGCCTTCAAAGGGCAAATGCTCTGCTACCCCTCAGACGCGACTCCCTGGGGGTGGGCAGGAGCCCCCTTGAAGGGCAACTCACTCCTCAGGAAACACCACGGCCTCATTCTTGATCTTCCTGTGCAGGGCCAGGATGTAATCATCGATGAATGGGCACTGTTGGGTGGAGAAGCAGACAAAGGATGCGGGCCCAGGGCCTCAACTTGCCCTGGGGGACTGACCCCATCTCTTGGTATGGCCAGAGTAGGGGGGCAGCTCTGGGCTCCTTAAGATGGGAGGAAACCTCGCAAAGATGGGTAAGGAAACCTTAGACGAGGTTTCCTCCCGGCCCACAGTAGGTGCTCAACAAACACTGACCGAACAAATGAGTCATTGAGGGAACTATGAGGCTGGATGTGCCCACTGGCCTCATGACCACCTGCAGAATGGCCTCCACTCCCAGGGCTTGGAGTTTGCGAACACACTCACTGAGGTTCCCTTCTGCCTCTCAGTACAGTCACTAGAGCGGGAGCACCTGTGGATAGCGATTTCCACCAAGTCAGTGTCAAGGGTTCTCCAGGCCTGGCCTGACCCAGAGCAAAAGGCAAGGACAATTTGTAGAATGAATGAGTGAATGAGTGAATGTGTGAATGAATGAAAGAATGAATGGCATCAAGGGCCAGAAGGACAGGGAGTGCCCTGGCGGCGAGGTGGCAACACCACCATCTACACCTCCCATTGGGATGTCTTCTGTCCCGGAGCTCCTTCACGTGAATCTCCTCCCAAGGGTCAGGAGAAAACAGGAAAACGTTTTTCCCTCAGTCTTCTCTGAGCCAGGTGGGCCCTTTCAAAAGTCACTTTTTTAGGACACAAAGGAAGGGCCTGCAGCTGTCATTCATCCTGCTTCAGCTTGGCCCAGCCCACGGTGCCAAGGGCCTGGGCCCGCCCAGCTCCGCCAGCCCACTCAACACTCACCTTGCCATAGACAAAGCAGTATAACGTGACCCCGGTGGCCCACACATCCAAGGCCTAGGAAGAAACAGCTCATATCAGTCCCCCAAAACGAACCAACAGCCCTCCCTCACCTAGCTCCCATGGGCTGTGGGAGAGGGCATATTGGGGAACTCCTTCCTCAGTCATGTAGTCACTCGACAAATAACTCCCACTCACTTGTTCTATGCCTGACCCTGTGCTGAGCACTAGGGACACAGGGATGACCAGAACAGGGCCCCTACCTCTTAGGGTTTCCAAGTCCCCTTGTAACAGACCCAAACCGGATACATTTCTAACTCAACAGGTGCAAAACTACCCTTACCTACAGGATCACATTTGCTGTACCCATGGTGCACCCCAGAAACCATCGTATATACTAAACTTAGACTCACTAAACCAGCTCGTCATCCGTTTTCCTGATGATCCACTGGGGAAGTCACCATCTACCTTCTTTCTGACACCAGAAACAGCCCCTGCCCATACCAAGGCCCTGGCCTTCGGTCACCTCCACAGCTCCTCACAGCTCCCCCATACCCTGGGTTCTAACATGTGCTCTCTCTACATTTTCCCCTTGTGGAACCCCATCTCTTCTCCTGGTTTCCACTTTCTCTCACATGTGAATGAGTCTCAAATGTCTACCTACATATTCCTGGCACAGATGCCTCATCTAAATCCAACCAGGGAACCAGGGAACACCAGAGAAACGCAAACTGACGTCATTCCATAAAGTAACAGGACTGTTCTCTTCAAAAGTGTCCAGGTTAGAATAGACAATAGAAGAGACAAAGAAAGGCTGAGGAAATCTTCCAGATTAAAGGACAAAGAGATGTGACAACTGAATGCTATGACTAACCCTGGGTCAGATCTTGGACCAAAAAAAAGGGGGGGGGCATTAAAGTACAGGATCCACACAACTGATGAAATGTGAATGGGGGGGTGCCTGGGTGGCTCAGTTGGTTAAGCGACTGCCCTCAGCTCAGGTCATGATCCCAGAGCCCCGGGATCGAGCTGGGAGTCTGTTTCTCCCTCTGACCCTCCCCCCTCTCATGCTCTCTCTCTCTCTCTCTCTCTCTCTCATTCTCTCTAACAAATAAATAAAATCTTAAAAAAAAAGAGAAAGAAATGTGAATAAGGTCGTTTAGATAATAGTCTTGTATCAATGATAAATTTCCTAATTTTGATAATTGTACTGAGGTTATGTAAGAGAATGTCCTTGTTCTTAGAAAATATCTGCCAAAATATTTAGTGATAAAGGAGGATAATGTCTCCAACTTAACTCTCAAATGGTTCAGAAAAATGTAATCACTTAAATGTAGGGAGAGATGTGAAAAGGTAAATGGGACAAAATGTCAATAATTGGTGAATCTGAGTAAAAAGATACATGGGAGGTTTTTTTTTTATTATTCTTGTAATTTTTTGTAAATTTGGAATTATATCAAAATTAGAAGCTCTTAAAAAAATCTCTAGCTACATCCCTGACCTCTCTTTTGAGCTCCACACCCACACACGTGTCCAGATGCCTCTTAACCATTGCCTCCTTGGCAGGTGAGAACAGGCATGTGCCCAGGGACACCCTACACTACAGGCCCTGCTCAGAAAGCTATGCCCATTGCCTGTCAGTTAGGGGGAAGCCCAAGTCCCCAAGCCGCCTTCTAAACTCTGCCCAAGGCCCATCATGCCCTCATGCCCCCTTCCCTGTGCCCCTCAGTGCTTTTGTACATTTTCTGGACTCCACCTCATGCTCAAATCCTCCCCATTCTTCAAGGCCTAGTTCAAACCCTGCCATCTCCAAAGAGTCTGAGGGGAGCCTCCAACTTCTTCCCAAACATGAGCTCTCCTGCTCTTTTCCACCATCTCCAGAAGGACAGCGAGCTGGGCTGTCTGGGCTGTCTGTTTCATAGCCCGACCCGCACTCAGCACACAGCAGCGGGCAGAAAGTATCTGCAGGGGAGGCCTGGGGCCATTTTGCTGGAGAATGAGAGGACGCCAAAGTTGGGGAGTTTTTCAAGACCCCAGGAAGAAGCAAACAGGAAGGAGAGGACCATGTGCAGTGTTCACTCTTGAGACCTAAGGACCCTGACACCCTCAGGTTGGAAACGAGGCCCCACTGCAGGCTATCCCACCCCTCCGCCTGAACCCCAACTCAGCCCAGGTCCTAGAAGCCACCTTCCCACTGAAGCTCTGGCCAGAATCAGAAATGGCTTCAGGGGCCATGAATGCTGGAGTCCCGGCTGTGCTGGACAGCTGAGCGTCATTGCCCTCAAACTGGTTGCTAACGCCAAAGTCAGCAATTTTCACATGCTCGTCATCTCCCAGGAGCAGGTTGGATGGCTTGATGTCCCGGTGGATGATCTTCTGGTAGTGCACTGCGGAGAGAGGCAGCTTGAGTGCTGGCGTGGGCAACCCATGCCTGGAGCCCCCGCTCCCACCCCCTGCCCTCACCTGGCCAGGGAGGCCCATCTCAAACTCTAGGTGAGAAGGAACCCATGCACACCCTTGTCTCAGGAGGACCTCAAAAGGGACTTTAGGGCCCCCTCTGCTCCACGATGTGGTGGAGAGACCAAGGCCAGCCCAGGCTGTTTGAAGCAAAGCTAGGACTGGACTCTGAGGGGTCTTTGGACTCCAAATGGAGTACTCTCTGTGGCAATCAAGACACCTGTTGCTGAGGGGGACTATTGGAGGAAATCGGGAAGGGAGGCTCTCCATTGGCCATGTCTGGCCTTCCCTCATGTTATCCGCAGTCCCAAAGCCTGTCAGAACATTTCCCCAGTCTCTTCCCCCACCCCACCTGGTCAGGGATGTTCTTCCTTCTTGGACTTAGGGTAGAATAGTGAGGTATCCTGCAGAAATACCGCCTCAGGCGTAGGGACTTTGGGCTGAAGGGGTTTCAGAGAGAGAGGGCACTCCAGGCCTTGGGACTGCTGGGACAGACATGGCAGGGGTAAGAAGCAGCCTTCTCCAGGACGCTTAGCGCTCACCTTGCTCCCTGGCTCTGGGACTGCCAGGAAAATGGGCCTCTCAAGGCTGAGATGGCCAGAGACGTCCCAGCTGAGAGAAGACACTGACTCTACCCCCACCACCCACGCATGGGCTCCCCACTCAGCAAATACCTTCCCCTGGACCAGCAGATCCCAAGATGCTGTAGAGGAGGAAAGAGGAGAGGAGAGGTGGAGGGCAGGAAGGCTCGGGGCAAAGGGACTGAGTGTCACACAACAGTAACAACCAAACCAGCGGTCCTACGGGGACCGTGTCCTGTGAGCCTGCTGCAACGAGAGATTTGACACACACCCACCGGAGGGCAGAGGCTCAAGGGGCTGTGTATTTGACCATGGAAAGTGGTCTCAAATTCTTATCTCAAACTCTAGCCTCTCCCCTGAACTTGGGCTCTTTATCCATGTGGATATCCAGTAGACATCTCAATGTAGATCTCAATATTTCTCAATAACACGTCTAATTCAGACCTTGATTTCTCCGTCAGCAACGTACTCCCCCCACCCCCACGCCCCGCAAACAAACAAACAAAACAGAAGACCCCTGTTCCTCCTTTAGTCTTTCCTATTCGGTTAATGGCACATTATCAGTTGCTCAGGCCAAAAACCTCAGGATCATCCCCAACTCCTCTTTCAGACTCCATATCCTATTCATCAACAAGTCCTATGGGCTCAGCTTCTAAGCTACATTCCAGATCTGACTGCTCTCATACCTGCACTTGCACTTGCCCCATCTATAAGAATCAGGCCTGGGCTCCCTGACCACAGAGCCTTCCCCAAGAAGCCTTGACCCTCCCCTAGAGGACCAGAATCACAAGGATAGAATCACACCTTCAGTGCCTGGTGCCTCCATTCATCTGCCTGTCCAGCCCCTGGTTCTGACCAGTGGGCTCTGGGAAGCCCTTCACTATGATTAGCTGGGTCTTGATAGGGCTTTACCCAAAAGCCAGATGGGATTAGCTTGTTTTGGGGTGGTGGGTGGAGAACAGAGGATGGAGGACAGCAGGCCCTCAGCTGAAGGGAAGGGCCCAGGACAGGAAGGGGTGGAAGCCAACCTGGTATAGGGTTGTGGCTGCCACTTTTCACACCCAGGGTGAAATGCCCCCTTCCCATAAGTCTAGACCCTTGAGAGGGACTATCTGCAAAGCCCTCCTGTCTGTGTGTCTCAGTTTCCCCATATGTACAAAGAGAGTATTAATTAGAGGGCACTGGAGTGACTCAAATGAGAGAAAGATAATCCTGGTTCCTGTCATCTCTGCCAGGTCCTCACCCTGTTCACCCAGGGAGAGACTATGCTCCTGATAAACCAAGCTAAGATTCTAGAGAGCTGGGCACCACTCTGGTTCCCCAAACCAGGCCAGAAACCTAGGTGTCTGAGGGCCCTGCCCTCCCCCTGGCCAATCAGTCATCTAGCGCTGTTCCCGCTCACCTTCTTCATGTCTCTTCCCCACTGATCCAGGCCTCACCATCTGTCACTTGGGCTGTAGAAAAAGCCTCCTTCCTAACCAGCTGGCCACCTCTTGCCCTTTACTTAGCCGCCACACAGCTGCCAGAAAGAGCTTTCTAAGATGCAAATCCTGTCATGCCCCTCCCTTCTCAAAGCCCTCAGGGGCTGACAATGCTGACGGGATAGTCAGGAAAGCCCTCCTGGTGTGGCTTGAATAGCTTCCCAGCATCCCGTTTCACCACCCACAGGGCCAGGCTTCAGCCAGATTTTACTTCTCCCCATTCTCAAACAGGACATGCCCACTGCCCTCTGTGCCTCTGCGAGGCAGTTCTCTCTGCTCCGCATACTCTCTCCCATCCATCAGCCATCAAGCCTGGCCAGCGAACTCCTACTTATCCTTCAGGACCCTGGTCACAAGTGGCCTCCTCCAGGAAGCCTCCCCTCAGTGCTCTGACAGCCGTGGGCCTCTCCAGCCTTAGCAGTCACTGCACTATAGCTGCCTGCTTCGTTTCTCGTTCCTTCCACGAGGCTGTGAGATCGCGGAGTTCCCATCCGGGTCTTTGTCATCTCCTTGCCTCTAGCGGTCCCTTAGCAGGTACTCATATAAGAATGCAGTAAGTGAAGTAAATGAATGAATGCATAAGTGCATTCCAGAAAGAGAGGCCAAGCTAACATCCTCCCTCCTGAGCTCTCATCACCTGAGGGCCCTCACAGTAAACACACCCTTCCGCACCCACAGGACCCGTGATAGCACAGACAGCCGGATGTAAATCTCTCCCTTCCTACATCTCTTGAGGCCCTGGGCACAGGTTAGCCTTGGCTAAGAACTACTCAGAGATGCAGAGAACACCCCAAGCACAGCCCGACTTGATGGTGACTAGCCACGCGAGGCAACCCGCACGCATCCACGCATCCAAGCATCCAGGGAAGTCGGCCACCACTCCCTTCCCCTTCCCACCGGAGATGCTAGGCCCCGCCCCCAGCCCACGCCCCGCCCCCAAGTGAAGCTGATTGGTAGATCCGCGCTAACAGACAAGAACGGCCAAGAGCTAGCTCAGCCTGGGCCCCACCCTTTCCGGTGTCTCCCTCCCCTGTACCCCTGTTCTGGGGGCACGCAGCCCCTCACTCACAGTACTCAAGGCCTAGGATGATGTCCCGCAGGTAGAGACGAGCTTGCTCCTCCGGGAAGGGCTTGTCGCTGGGTACCTCCATGACGGGCCTACAGGAAGGGCGGGGAGGAGCAGTGTTCAGCTGAATCAGAATGAGTAAAAGCTGACTAGCGGGTGAAGCGGGACAGGGGCTGGGCCATTTAGGCCCCTCGGGACTTCCCGGGAGCCCTCTATGCTCAAACTGCTCCCCAGAACCCAAGACATTAGCTAGTTCTCCCATATAATGAAACACTTAAAACACCCACAGACCCAAATATCCCTTTACAATAATCACAATTTCAAATTAGCTTTATCTTAATTTCTGATTGGCTCGGTATTCCTTCGTCTAAGTACTTAATTTTCCATAACCGAACTGTTACAAAGATGCCATTCAGAGCAGTGTTTTTCAAACTGTAGGTCTAGACCTAATAGAGGGTCATGAAATCCTCTTAGTGGTTAGCTAATGCTTTGTTTCTCTAATGAAGTAGAATTTATCAGAGTATATTACATGTAATAAAGATGCAATGTTTTGTAAAACTTTGGTTTCAGTTACAGATATGGATGGCAATGTAAAACATATGAAGGTCAAAAATATTTGAAAGCTTCTGAATCTGAGAAGGATGCTACTCTTAGCACCCCCACTCCCTGCAGAGAGACAAATCACAAGCCATATGTAGCCTATATTCAAGGTCTGGACAGTTAGGGCCTCTGGTCCACCCAGGCCTGTGCCCATGACCCCATGTCTGCTGGTTTGCAAATACCCTGGTAAGGCCAGTAGGGCAGACATGAATTAGAACTGTGTGACCTTGGGCAAGCCACTTACCCACTCTGAACCTCAGCTTCCCCTCTTGTAAATGGCAGCAAATGGAGTCCCACCCACCCAACTCATAAACTTGTAAAGCTGAAAGAACTCTTTGTGATTTGAATCCAGGTGACAGCCCCATCTCTACATATTTGCTTGAGAAACCCTCCTTTCTTCTCCCTCTCCTCCCTTATAATCTTTCCAGTTCTTCAAGGCCTGGCTCAAAACCCACCCCCTCTGTCAGAGGACTCACTGAATGTTCCAGCCTCACTGACCCCCATCGGACTTCAAAGAATTGTCCTCCTGGTCTCTTGTTTTACCCCAGACTAGAGCTCCACAAGGGCAGGGCCTTGGCCTCTGCTTTCTCCTACAGTAGTTGACCCTGGGATTAGGGACACAGGGAGGGAAAAGAAGGCCTGGATTAGACTTGGCCTGCCTGATTGGGAAGGGGAACTCACCCCTTTCTCAGGAGGTCAAACACTGAAAGAAAAGAAAAGAAAAAGTAAGTAAGGTGCAGCCAGGCTAGCAAAGCAGGTGATGCCAAGGTCCCTCCCGTGTTCTGGAAGATAGGAGAGGGGCAGGCATCCAAGCATACCTGAGGGAGGGATAGGACAAGGGTCCCAGGGTATCAGAGGAAGTAAGTGGGTGAGAGTACTTTCACTATGGATCTGCCTCATCTGATTCAGCATGGATTCCTTTTCTGGGAACGGGGTAGGTAACTGGGCTTGGAGAAGGGGCAGGAATTTTCCTAAAGGTCATAGCAGATAGGCAGGTAGGACAGGGAGTGAAGACTAAAGCCTTGGCCTTAATTCCTAAGCCAGTGTTCTTTCTGCCCCTTTTCAGGGCCTCTAAACCCAGCCATGAAATTAACATTAACAACAATCTTGTATATAATGACTCATTTTACTCCTCATATCAGCCCTATGAGGTGGATACATTGTCCCCATTTTACAGGTGAGGAAACTGAGGCACAGAACTATCAGACAGGGTCTGGGAACCTGTATCCCATAGCCTGCTTCCTGCATCTACCTGATCCACTGTCTCTCTGGTTAGCGGAGTGGGGGCTTAGGCATATTTGTTGGATCTAACTTGATATTCTAAGCCTGGGTTGGCAGGGATAGGCAAGGGAATCCAGGGCTTGAGAACATATTCACACAGCCCATGTGAAGTTCATGTGTGTCCCTGGGGGGCCCTCGGACTGACCCCAGGTAAGCTGCTTTGGGAATGAGCTGGGTCACTTACCCAAATAGAGATTGTCCTCATCCGGGTCATCCAAAACCTAGTCAGAGGGAACAGACATGGGAGTAGGGGTGGGGGAGGCATGGGGTGGGAGCCCCAGACTTCCTTGTACTCACCAGTACCCCCAGTATGCTCTGCAGTGACCCCAGACAATGGAGCAGGAACTGTGCAGGCACCAGATAGATGGGGCCTCAAAAATCACGGACCCTCAACCCTAAGCCCCTTACCCTCACCGAGACCTTGAGAACATCCCAGACCAGCCTAAACTGACCCCTAAAGCCTCCCTATAGCCCCCACCCCAAGTCTAGCTCTGTCTTTGGAGGCCTTAGCCACATTACTCTTGCAGTGAGAGCCCTAGGTCTGCGCTGAGTGTTCCTAAGCACAGGACTTGGGCATGAGTTCCCAGCCACTCACCACTGCTTCCTACCTCAATCAGCTTGACCACATTCACATGGTCCAGCTTCTTTAGTATGGCAATCTCCTGGTACACTCGCTCCAGGGGCAGCAGCTGCTTGGCTGGTCCTCCTTGGGTGGCTTGGGACCCTCTTGGAGGAGGGCGACCTGGGACCAGGAAGTTGAGTCAAGCCCCTGTTGCAGGAGGCTGGGCCTCATCATGGCCCTGCAACCAGCCTCAAGCAAGAATTTTGTAAGAGCGACCCACCAAGCACATTCCCACCACCAGGCCTTTGCTCATACTGTCCCCAGCTCTACCCCAGCCCTAAAAAAACTAGCTAGGGACTGAGGTGCCCTCCTTCTCTGGCCCCAGGCAAGGAGCTCCCAAGCACAGGACCCAGCAGATACATACGTGGAAAGCCATACTGCTTCAGTAACTTCTTTTTGGAAAGAACTTTCATTGCCTGAGGAGGGAGGGGCAGAAATGTCACGTGTGGGTAGCCACCAGGAGCTAGAACAGGCTGGTTATATGTGGATAGAGGTCCAGAAAGGAACACTTGGTGACTGCCACCAGAGCTGAAGCTATGGCCTAAGTGTGTGGGTAAGCCGGGTTAGGAAGTGGCCATATCTGAGTCTAGGCCTTACCCCTATTTCCCCAGTAAGCCTTTCTGGAGCTCTCCCCTCAGAGGGGCCCAGCCTCTGCTGGCATATTCTCAGGGTCAAGAAGCTTACTCCTTTTACTAAGCATACTCTTAGGGACAGGAGCTCACGCCCCCTAGAGGCAACCTTGTCCTCAGTCTTCCCAGCACAGCCGCGCGACCCACTTCCCAGGCTTCTGGGGCCTGGCCCGGGGCAACACCTCCCTCCCATCCCCAGACTCACATAGTGCCTGTCCTCACTTTCGTTGTAGGCCAGCCTCACCACGCCGTAGGCACCCTGGAAATAGGCACTGGTCAGCCCTGCCTGGACAGGGCAGCCCCGCCCCGGACTAGCTCAGGGAATGGGCAGCCCGCACAGCTCCGGCCCCCTCCCTCCACAGCCTCCCTCCACCCCCACCACCAGCTGGCCCCCAGCAGGCATACGTTTCTGGCAGACAGGGAGAGGGCTCCTGCGCCCCGGGATCTGCCTCTGCCGGGCTCAACACAGCTCTAAGCTCCCTCAGTCCCTCTTTGTCTTCCATCAAAAACTAAGAAATAAGGAATGGGGAATCATTTCCCACCCCTCCCTGGATATCTTCTAGAGGACAAAACTTTCTTCACTTCTAAGCTGGGGCCTTTCTGGCTCTGCCTCACATTCCCAGGGGAGAAGGAACTGTCAAGCAGAGGATCCTGACAGGCTGCCTCCACAAAGCCTCCAGAGAAAAGTCCCCACTGCCTGTCCAGTCCTACCTTGCCAATCTCACGCTGCAGCTTGTATTGGTTCAGCTGTACACAGTCCTGGGGGTGGGGAGGGGAGGAAGAGGGGAACATCAGGTAAAGCTTGACCCAGAGGCAGTGTGGATCCCACCTCAGGAGCCTGTTCAGGGCCCGATCCTGGCTCTGGGCCCCTCACTCTCAGACCCCACATCTCATCAACCTTTCAAGTTTGGATGGGGGGGGGGGAACGTGGCGGTGTCCATGCCATCAAAAGTGATGCGAGGCCTTGGATGGCGTTTGCGAACATGAATGGTGAGCCATGGCTGTATTTTACTGCCTAGGAAGCGGTGAAGGAAAAATGCACTAATTCCTGCCTGAACGCTGGCGTCTGGGAGACCTTCATCTGTGAGAAACACATGAGCAAGTATTTCTAGAAACAGCTAAATGCAAGGTCTTGGCTGCGTGGACAAGAAAAAATGAGGAGAGCCTTAGGGACAAGAGGCCAGAGGCCCGGCTCAGGCATAACAAGCCCAGGCTCTGCAATCGGTAGATTGCTCGCTCGGTACTAGGACTCACTTTCAGATCTAAGTGGCAAGGACAGAGCCAGTGGGACAGAGGAACAGAAGCAAGAACAGAGGCTGGAAACACACTGGCAGCTTCTGAGTCAGAGGAGACTCTAAGAAGCAGGATTAGAAGTGGGGGCTATCTCTCTCCGTCTCTCTCAAATAAATAAATAAATAGAAGTGGGGGCTAAAGCTGGGTTAGACTTGTGGTAGGGAGGGCAGACATACTACCTATCTTCAAATGTCTAAGAGGAGTTCTTGGGGGACAAGGGAGGGGCCTATTTCTGAGGCCTGACCTAAGGGTAGGAATGGTGGGACTTGTAGGAGGCAGTGACTGGCTCAGTCGGAGCTCCCCTGGTGGGAAGAGCCATATTGTGAGACAGCAGGCTCTTCAACTCTGGGGGCTGTGCAAAAGCAAAGGCCAGGCAGCTGTGTGGCAGGGGCCGGGACAGAAAAGCATCTTCATTGAGGACTACTGAGAAGCTCACGGGGACCCCCTAGCTCTGCCCCACCAACCTCTGTGTCTGAGATGGCCACGTGGTGGGACTCAATGGTGGGCCTCCGCCAGGCCCGTGGGGAAATGTGGCTGGCAGGCCCTGTGGCATAAGGCCCAGCCTGGGCCTCCAGGCAGCTTCCTGCCGGCCGCTCTTGCAGGGAGAACTTCCTAGCTGAGAGGCTGGGACGGCCTAGGGGGGGTCTTGAAGCACCACCGGGGATCACGGAGGCAGCTCTGGTCCTTGGCAGAGGGTCCACACCATTTCTGGCAGGCTCTGGGCCACCTCCTGCCTCCTCCAAGTGGGCCACATCAATGGCTGCCACTCGTTCCACCAGCTCTGCCCGGGGGTCCTGGCAGCAGACTGCTGGGCCCCCCTCCATTGCCACAGTTAAGGGGGTCCTCTGTGCAGCCTTATTGGGAACCTGAGAAGAGAGGACAGAGAAAGCTTCAGTGCTGGCCATGGGGTATGGAGGTCAGATTTCCAGGCCCTTCTCCCATTGTAGCCACAACCCTTAGGTCCCACCTCCATGACTCTGCCCTACCTGATCCCTCTGCCTGAGTTGCCAGCATCCAAAGTCAGGTCTGTCCCTACTAACTAAAGGAATGCCGGGAGCTCATCTGGCTCTGCTGCATCGCGGCCCTCCAGACCTCAGTATCCCCATCTGTAAAACAGGGATGGTCATGTCTGCCTTGCCGGCTTCACAGGGAAGCAGGGAGAAGCTGATATTCTGGAGTCCGGACAGAGAGAATACTGGAGGACCAGCAGCACTGGGAGAAACAGAGTCCAGGGTCAGCTCAGGCCCCATCCAGCAGACAGCCCAGTGACTCACCAGCCCCACCCTTAACTGCAGAGCATTCCAGTGTTGCTGCTGGAAGCTGAGCTGGGCGCTGGTCAGGCAGAGGCCTCCCTGGTACTCCAAGCCAGTCCCTTATCTCCTCCAGGAAAGCCTCTCCAGGACCACCGAGCAAGTCTGCCATCCCCCATGTCTCCCTTTCCTGCCCCAGCGGAGCCTGTAGCCTACGAGGGGGTCCATTAGGGAGGAGCTGCTGCTTTGGTGGCTGTTAAGAGAAACTCCACTAAACTAACAGGTCATTCCTTATTTTTCCTGTTTTTTTCCTTCCAGTTTATTTGTGTGCCCAAAATATTTGTCACAGCTGCTCACGCCGAAATGCTCTCCATGGCCTGGCCTTACACCCACCCTGACCCTACTGCATTCTGAGTCCCAAACCAGGCCCCAGGCTAAGGACTGGGCCCAGCTTGAACCCCAAACCAATGTCCAACCCCAGGTCCAGCCCTCCCCTTCAACCAGAACCCTGGGCTGAACCCTGACCCCAGGCTGAATCCTGACACTCGGACTGGGACTCCATCTCTGCTGGAGGCTGAGCCCTGGCCCCACCCCAGCCCAATGCCCCTCCTCCTTCCTAGGCCAGACTCAGCATCTTCTAAGGAAAAGGAAGTGAGTGGACTCCTGACCCTCTGCCCTTCCTGTCTGGTGCTAACTTCCTCTGTACTCACACAGTGACTTTAAGAACATAGCCCTTGTTCCCCCATCACCTTGCTTTGACAGATGTCAAGGAGGTAGGGCTCACTAGAGTCCACTGGCCACAGAGGATCCTGGTCTGGATTCCAATCCTGCCTGCCAACCTACTGTGGGGTCTGAGGCAGGCTCCTTCCTGACTCTGAGCCTCAGTCTCTCCCTCCGTACTCTGATGCAGGACCTTCTCAGATTCCCTAGGGCCACAACAAGGCTTAGAGGGATAGTGGGCAAGGGTGTCATCCAGAACCCCTGTGCTTGGCACACAGTGTGTTGAACTGAGTAGAAACCTAGAGGTAGTCTCACCTCACTGGGTAGTGATGGGGTGAAAAGGTGTGAACACTATCCATACCGGGCTCAGGACTGAGTCTGCCACTGGGGAAGCTCCGTAAAAGTGAGTTGTTGTGCAGCTGTTGTTGCAATTGCCTAGGACACGCTGTGGCCCAGATGGATGTGCAGGCGGCATAAGGCGGCTATGAAGGCTGACGTCAGGCCCTCCACCCTCCCTCCTGCCTGGATCAAATTCAGGTGACTAAGCATGTCTGCGCAGGAGGCAGTGGGGAGGCCCCGAGTTCCAGCCTCATGTCCAGGTGATGGGGCCTAGCACCTGAGGCTGTGCATCTGAGGGCATGTGTCCACACGTGAGAGAACGTGTGCAAGCAGGGATGTGGGCTGGGGTCACGGTGTATGTCTGTGGGGGGCAGGGGCGGAAGAGTCCACACAGAGAAGCGCATCTGCATGGGGACAGAACTCTAGCGGGTGTGTGTGTAAATGTGTTCATGTGCACTGGGTGCCTTTAGTCTTCCTGTACATGAGCTCCAGAATGCAGGGTGGGGTCTGCATGGACACCTGATCTCAGAAGGTCAAGTCTGAACTTCCCACATGGTCACCTGTCCACCAGGCTGGGCTCTGTGTCCTGGGCAGGTGCCACCTCTCTCTGAGGGGCCACCCAGGGGGGCTCTCAGGGTCCTCCCCAAGCTGAGGCCTCGGGAGACACTTTGTTGAAACTGACTGGGTAGGCAACTAGGGGCTACATGGGCAAATAGAAGAACCGACAGACAGGCTAGGACCCAGGCTCACGGCCCAGCATGGGCTCTGTGGGCATGGAGAGCCTCCCAGGGACCAGCCTGGTCCTGTAGCCAAGAATGACCAGACTCAGGCCCTCTCTCACTGGGAAAAGCTACCCTAATCCTGTCCTCCCAGACTTGGGTCGTGTTGCCTTGGAAAAGTCACTGAGACTGAGACTCTTGGGTCCTCCGTTTTCTCAAATGTGAATCAAGCAGGAGGCTGCCATCCTGCCAACTCCCAGGGCTACAGAAGGAAGCAGATGAGATCGTGGACAGAGAAGCAGTCCATGCCCCGAGTGATACGGGGCTAGGATGTGTCTATATCCAGAAGCCACTAAGATAGAGAGCCTTGATGTACAATGTAGAACCCCATATCTGCCCCCCTGGCTCCAGGATGGCCTGGCACATTAACACCCTCGGGCTATGCCCCCCACCCCCAGGTGTCTGGCTACTTCCAGCGTGCAGACCCTGGTTCCAGATGCCTGCTTGGCCTGGCCTCCTCCTCAGGATGTGCCCCACCCACCTGGGTCGCTCGGAGGAGGCCCAGAGCAGGAGAGGGCAGGCAGACCCTGCTCTTGTCCAAATGTTCAAGCAGCCCCTCCTGGCATGATTTCAGGCACCACTCAGACCTCACTCTGAATTCTGGAAGGCTGCTGTGAATCTCAGGGCCAGGTTGAGCAGCCCCCACCATCCAGGCAGAGAGGACATGGCCTGGCCATCCAAAAACTGGCCAGAAGGGAAGTTGCAAGGAGGCGATCTAGCCATCCAGGCCAGCCACAGAAGGTCGCCCTGACATCGCCAGGCTGCCTCACAGGAGCAGTGTTTATGCTCCTGACAAGTGTCTGGACAGCCCTGGCAATGGGTACCCTCTGCAGCTCCTGCCTCCGCCCGGGATGACTCAGTTCTCCTTGAGGGAGGCCCAGGCATCTAGTGCCAAGTCATGCTTGAGGATGCCTACTGTGAGGACGCCCCCTCCCATCATCCCTGGAGGGGCCCCAAGCACTGAGGTGGGCTCTGTACCCAATTTGGCATGGCAACCCTCAGTGCATCTTCAGCACATCTTGGCTGATGGTGTCCGGGCATCACCCTCTATCTCTGCCCTTCCTCATCTTCCACACCAGGTCTGTACCTCCAGCCCAATTCTTTCCAGCCAGCTGCCTCCTCCCCACCATGTTCCTGGGCGGCTCAGACCCACAGGGTTCCCATTCAACTTAGCATTTCCCCCAAGTCTGCCCTTCGTCCTCTGCCTGCTGCAGAGGTAGGTATTGTCATCCTCCCAGTTCTCCAGAAACCCAGGAGCCCATCTTCTCCCTTTCACTCATCCTTGCTCCCCTAGCCCCACAATTACTCTCTACTCTGGCTGCATCACACCACTCGCAGCTTCCCAAACTGCAGCCTCTGTTCTGCTGCCAGAAGCTGTGTACAAGCTGTGCCTTCTGCCAAGGACACACCTCCCTCTATTTTGCTGCTGGAGGATAGCTCACATGTCTCCTCCTCTAGGAGCCCTCCTTGATCTCCCCACTGCTGGGTGAGGCCACTAAGTTGAACCCCTTACAAAGTCAGGACTTAGACCTCTGCTTTTCCTTCCCACTGCTTCTGCCACACAGTCTCCCCACCTCCAGGCTCATACCCTGACCCCACCCCACACCCTCCTCCACACCAGTTGCTAGAAGGAGTACTTCTAACATGCAAATGTAGTCACGATTTTCCCCACACCTGGCCTTCCAGGAACTTGGAATCTGGAGGACAGAAGAAGAGGAGACCTAGCCTCAGACAGGGGGCTCACAGGGTAGGGAGCAACCAGAGACACGGACTCCTGGGATGCAAATCCAGAGTCACTCTTTCATGCAACAAATATTCCATAATATTCCACCTGCCATATGTGCCCAGAGTCAGTCATTTATGCAACAAATATCCCATAAGCACCTCCCGTGTTAGGTGCTGGGAAATAAAACAGTGAAGCACAAAGACAAAGTCCCTGCTTTCAGGCAGTTTAATTTCTAGTAGGGGCAAGAAGCAATACACAAGAAAGGCAGTAATTAAGAGATGAATATGTCAAGTGGTATGTGCTATGGAGGAAAAATACAGTCATGTAAGGGGAATCAAGAGTAGGGGCTGGGGGGGTACTATTTATAGTGTGGTCAGAAAGGCCTTTCTGTATAATGTGAGTAGAATCTGGAGGAAGTGAGGAGGCAAGCAGTGTGCACATCTGGGAAGGGCATTGCAGCAGGGGAACCAGAAACTGCAAAGGCTGTGAGGTGGGAGAGTGCTCCCAGTCTGAGGAACAGCAAGTGGCTAATGTTGCTGGAATGGGGTTTTGCACGTGAGAGGTACCCAGGCAAGCAGAGTTACACCTGGATGAGAAGGCCCAGCCATTTGCTGTGCCTGGCCCAAGGGAAGGCTTCCTGGAGGAGGTGGTATGTAAGCTCTTTCGTGACCACTGAGTAAGGATTTCAGAGGGGAGAGGATGGAAGTTCTCACTGTGCATGACAGACAGCCATTTTCAGGCTGGGACTCAGGGCTTGGCTTTGGAGGGGTTTGTGGACAGAGGCCAGGAGGCCTCAAAAGCCAGAGGATGGTTCTGAGCAGGGCAATGACCCAGTTGGATGAGGTTTAAATGATCCCCCTGCCTGCTGTGGGGACTGAGGGTGAGAGACCAAGGAGGAGGCAAGGGTCCCCAGAGTCTGTGAGCCTAGGACGTGGTCTGACACACAGTGGGTGCTCAATCTGTACCAGCTGCATGAAGGAGTGAGGGCTGTATGGGGGCCAGTGCATCCTCAAGGACACAAGCTGTGTGATCCTCCTGATGTCCTGGCCCACTTGGCAGATACACAGCCCCATCTGCACCCACAAAAGCACAGTCCTGGGACCTGGGACATAATCTTTTCTACACACCTCTGCACCCTCCAGACACACACATACCCCCAGAGATGCGCACACCGACGTCGCACGCCGACGTCCATGTGATCGGCCCTCACACACCACTCCATCCAGTCACGCACTCCCCTCACACACACAGGCACACTCCTGTGTCCACGTGACACGCACACCCACCTCCAAACACCACACACAGGTCCCCGCGCACGTGTGCACCATTCGAGCCACCAATTCCGTGCCTGTTAGGCCCCTGAAGCCGCAGTGCCCGCTTCTTCCAACCCCTCCACCCCGGCCCCATCCAGGGGGACGACTGCGCAGCTAAAGCCACACGCCACATCTGTCCCATTCATCCACAACCCCTCCCCCCGCCTCTCCCCAGGTTTTGCAGGAAGACTCAGCGGAGAGCCGTGTAGGAGGAGCACTCCGCGCTGATCCACACGTGGGTGCACAGGTCTGGGCCCACTCTGCAGAGACACGGCCTCCCACCCACGGCTGGGGCGGGGATGGGTAGTGCGCCGGGTATGAACGCAGCCCCGCAGACTAGAGCTGGGGAAGCGACGCAGATGACGGAGTGCCCGCATAGATGCGGTTCAGGCTGCCGGCGCAGACAGAAGCGGGCTCCGGGAGGTACCTCGTAGATCCGGCCCCCCAAAAGGGGGGAGGATCCCCGCACCAATGCGGTCCCAGAAGCCCTCATTAGACGCGGCCTCGTAGACCATCCCTCTTCCCTACAAGGCTCCGAGCAGACGTTCAGGCGTTCGTCCCCTCCCGCTCCCCGCCCCAGGTCCCCTCCCCACCGACCCCTACCTCGGCGCCTGGCGACGGTCTCCGCGGCCGGCCGGGCGGGCGACCAGGCTCGCTCCCGAGGTTCGCGCCCCGCCCCAGCCGCCTCTCCCGGGGCTGGGATCGCAGTGCTCAGACCACCCGCGCCGCGGCTCCAGACAGCTCTCCCTCCCTCGCCCGCCGCCGCGCCCCGCCCGCGTTCATTGGTCGTGCTGCGCGGCCCGCGGCGCCGCCCAATCAGTGCCCGGGACTCTCGCCCGGCTCCCGGAGGGGAGGGGCCACGGCGCGCAGTGGCTCAGGAGGGGCCCCTCCCCCTGCGGCGGGGCTGGACCTCGTCACGCCCCCGACGCCCCAGTTAAGGCTACCTGGCCTCCCTACAAATCCCTCCAAACCGCGGCCTGGGCCTTTTAGCCGGACCTGGAGAGTCCAAGTGCTTAGTCCCCAAAACCCTTTGTCTCCTCCCATCTGGGCCTGGCTGGGGCAAGGGCGCACGGGTGGCGGGGGGAGGGGGGTCGGGGGGGGGTCTGGAGATGCGCGGTGCCTACTAGGAGGGGGGCAAAGTGAGATCCGCGACTAGGATGAGGCAGGGGCTGAGTGCCAGGGAGAAAGGCCGTGAATGGTAAGACTCGGGAGTTTAGCCTTCTGCCGGGGGTGGGGGTGGGGGGTGGGGCGGGGTTGGGGAAACGCGAAGGGGTTTATCACTGGGATCATAGTCGGATTCATGTTTGGGGAAGAGCTCTATAAAACAGGAGGCAGGAATGGCCTAGCTGGGACAGAGGTCAGGACGTCCTGACCTTTATGGTGGCAATTCCTGGGGACTCTGCCCATCCCCATACCTGTCCTCTGGATTGCTCACCAGCTCTTGGTTCAATTATGCTAAGTTCACTTGTGAATCCTCTGGCACCTCACCCCACCACTTGCCCAAAACAGAGCTCCATATCACTCCCCAAACCTGGCCTCTTGTGTCCCTGTCTCAGTCTGGAGCCAGAAAACTAGGAGTCATCCTAGCCCCAACCAGCCCCGCTCATGCTGGCTCTTAAATATCGCTGGAATCCATTCATTTCTCTCCAGCTCTCTGCCTCTCTCTTAGCTCAGGCCACCCTCTTTGTGTTCCCGGATTACTGTGGCAGCCCCATCCCCATCCAGTCTCACTCCTCCTACTGGCCTTTCTCCACTGGGCCTCCAGAGCTATCTCTCAGAAACCTAAGTCTAACTAGTCAGCTCCTGCTTAGGAATCTTCTGTGGTTCATCAGTATCCTAAGAATAGGTCCAAACAAGTCCTCCATGATCTCAGTCCTAACCACCTACCTGTCTCACCCCTTTCAGGGCTTGGTTCAATGTCCCTTCTGCCAGGAGTCCTTCCCTATGACCTCCTCGCTGCCCAGCATGGGTTAGCAGCCTCTCCTAGGGATTTCCTTGTACTTAGCATCCATTTACTTGCCTGTTCCCCCTCTGGACAGGGTCTGTTTCTAATTCACCCAATATACTGTCTGACACATCATGAGCGTAGGTGCTCAAAAGATGTTTGTCTAATGAGTAATTAGATATGGCACTCAGGTTGGATTATGTGGGACTAGAGTTCAGGAAGGAGGGCTGGGCCAGAAAGACAGTTTTGGAAGTTGTCAGAAAAGACCCATAATTGTAAGTATAGCCATGGGAAAGGGTGAGATAACTCAGAGCAAATAAAGCAGAGGTCAAGGACAGAACACTTGTTTTAAGGAGGAAAGATTTCTGCACCACGTAGGATCAATTTTGACTCAGGTACCAGAAATCCCACGTAAGAGCCTCAGAGAAGACAGACCAAGGCCAGTAGGTCAGCTCTGCTCCACAAAGACCTTCCAGATGTGGCTCTTTCCACTTAACTGCTCCAGCAATCTATGACCCTTGTCCTCATGGTTCAGGGTGGTGGCTAGAGCTCTAGCCATCACATATGTATTCCAGGCAGTGGATGAAGACAAGGATGAAGAAGAGGGCAAAGGATCTGCACCAGCTCTCTTTTATGGGAAGTTCCCAAAAGGTGTCACATGGTACTTCCACATATATCCCATCAGCTAAAACTTAGTCACATGACCAGACCCAGCCGCAAGAGGAGGCAGGAAATGCAGTTTCTATGCTAGGCAGCCACATACCCAGCTAAGAACCAAGGGTTGCATCATCGTGGACAGAAGAGGTACCCAGGGACAACTAGCTGATTCCACCATTGAAAGGGAGGCCGGATGGAGAGACAGAGCGCTACTGGTATGCCAGGCTCTGGGCTAGGCACTTTACAGATCTTACCTTACCCCAATCTGAGTAGAGCCTATTATTGTCCCTGACTCACAGAGAAGCTTGGAGAGTTCAGCAACTTGCCTGAGGACATAGAGTGACCCTTGGCAGAGCTGCGGTTGAAACTTGTCTTTTCCCTGTATACTGGTCTGGCTGGAAAATCAGGAGAGGGTGGGTCCTAGGAGTTGCTGGAAGGAAATCTTTCCACAGAGGAGGGCTTGGTCAACAGTGTCAGAGGCTGACAGGCCAAGCAGGCTATGGGCTGAAGGGTCTGCTTCGATTTGGCAGCAAGGACTGTCGGTAACCTTGACAAGGGCATTTAGAAGAAGTGGGGGTGGGGGCTGGAGGCCAACTGCAGAGGGTGGGATGCCGAGGGAAGTGTAGACGTGTAGGTCTTTCTGGAATGTTGGCAGTGAAGGTAGAGCAGGCAGAGCTGCAGAGGAACGAGGGCCGGAAGGAGCAGATGCAGGTACTGGAGAGGTGAGGCGGCCTCTGCTGGGAGGCCTCTGGGCTGGATAGAAGGGCTGGATACAAAGGAAGAATCCTGGGCTCGTTCAGGAAGGAAGGGGGCAGGAGGTGCAAAAGCAGGCAGCACTGAAGAACAAAGGGAGGGAAGAAGAGGGAGTTCCTGTCCTGTAAAATCCGAAGGATGGTTCTTAGCTGGGGAAGAGGGCAGAAAGTCAAGGGCCTGAAGGACAGGGAGGGGGCTGGCCTGTGCTGTCCAGTATCGTTTCTTACTGCCACTAGCCGCGCGTGGTGATTTAAATTAATTAAAAGTAAATAAGATTAAAAATTCAGTTATTTGGTTACACTAGACACATTTTAAGTATTTAGTGGCCACGTGTGGTTAGTGAATACTATTTTGGGAAGCACAGATAGAGAATGTTTCCATCATTGCTATTGGACAGCACTGGTCTAGATAGAGTGTGGTGATGGGGGTGTTCCCAGAGACCCTGCCTGGCCATAGGTCCAGACTGCAGGTCTTGCCCACCGCAGGGCCCCTGGAAAATCCTTCCACACTATCTCCATTCAAGACCTTCCTCCCCTCGTTGAGATTCCCTCAGGTCTCTCTCCTGGAGCAGCCAGCCCCATTCTTATTCCTGCTTTCCTGAGGCCGCTCCAGAGAGTGTCTGCTGTCTGAGTGCCAGGCCTCTCAAAGCTGTGGGAGGGGTACATGGAGGACCAGAAAGAGCTCCAATGTTTGGGTACAGTGGCCCATGGACAGAGGTGAGCTGATCTCCAGCACTGACCCTGCTGGGCTCAGGGCCTAAGTGGCGACTCACCACTGTCTACCAAGAGATCCAGAGGACCTCAAAGATCTCTCAGCTCAGCCCCGCATTCCACAGATGGGGACACCTAGTTTCAGAGGGGAAAAGTGGGAAAAAGTACAGAAGGCAGAAGTTTGTCCTCCTTTTATTGTACTCTACCACTCCCTTTCCCCAGACCTTGTGTTCAGACAGAATTGGGCAGGCCTTAGGTGCTGAGGCTGGGCCACAAGCAGGGAGCCCGGGATTTGGCCAGGGCTCCAACCCAACCCAAGGTAGCTGAGTGAGGATTCATGGCTTGAAGGGACTTTCCTGGCCTGACACACTTAGGGAGAAGCATATCTCCATGGAGGTATTGTGGCATGGACCATGTGTCTGTACTTGAGGGCAGAGGTACATTCAGATGGTTGTGTTTGCAGGGCCCAAGCTGTTCCAAACCAGAGTGTGGATGGGAGGGGGGTGTGCATGCCGATGAGTGTGTTCATGTACATGGGGGTGTGTACGTGAGACCATGTGACTTGTAGGTATACCACACACCTACTCAAAACCTGCATCAGCCAGGTCAGGCAGGCCCAGGCTAAATCTGATACCCAATCGGGAATGGTTCCTAAACTTTAGTCTTTGAAATGGCCTGGGGAGTTTGCCATCCTTGCATATCTGTGGCCAGCCCTAGAGATTCTAGTTCAGGAGATCTGAGGTAGACCTGGGTGCCTGCACTGTTGATAAGCTCCCTAGGAAAATCTGGGGCCAGTAAGAAACAGGGCTCAAGCAGAGCTGTCCAGTAGAACTTTCTGCAATAGTCCATGTGGTCCAATATGGCAGCCATTAGGCACATGTATCTATTTAGCAGTTGTAATGTGGCTAGTTTTAGGAACTGATTTTTTTTATTTTATTCAGTTTAAATTAATATAAATTTAAGTGGTCATCGTGGCTAGTGTCTGCCATATGGGAAAGCATGAATCTGGAGACACGAGGCAGTGCGGTGCATGAGGGCCCAGAGAGAAGCACACAGCTCTGACGGAGGGGTGTGAGAGGAGCCCTGCCCAGCCCCAGCCCCTCTAGACCAGGAGTGGCTGAGGCTGGTGCGAAGCTCCCTCTGGGGGTTGTGGAGTTGGGGCCGGAGCCCAGACTTGCTCAGGTCTCTCCCAGTGTCCCCTCTGGGCTGCCGAGGCCTAGTGTCTGCCTGGCTAAGAGCGTGGAGAGCTCCTGCGGAGACCGTTCTGTCCTGGGCCCCCAGCAGGGCCCCTGCCTGAAGCCTCATGCTGTGTCCAGTCAGGAGGCAGGGGCTGAGGGTCAGGATGCCTTCATGTTCTCCTGCAGGCTCAGGGTGGAGCTGGTGGCTGCGGGGTCACGCTCACCCTGTGTAAGCAGGGCAGGGGGATAAAAAGTCAGCTGCAGGGAAGCAGCTGGCCCCCCAACACAGACATGCAGGCCTAAGGCCTCCAAAAGGCCCACACTCGGGGAGTTCTCTTACCGCCCCTGGCCCCATGCGCTCCGCGTACTTGAACTTCTTCTGCTTGTAGTAGTGCCTTTTGGGCAGGATGTGGAGCAGCAACAGGTCACAGAGAACCGTGGCCTGAGGGCAGGGAAGGGGCAGAGAGAACATGGGGATCTGGGGGCAGGGACAGAACCGTCCACATCCCACATCAGTCCTTTCTGGCTGGGGGGCTTGGCTCAAACCTGCTCTACCTAGATTTCAGGTTCTGGAAGCGGGGGATGAGGCATTGCAGGTCCCTCAGGAGATCAAGACCACCCCATCCCACCTCTGTCCTGCCCCAACCCTGGGCCTCAGTTTCTTTAGACATACTGTGGGTCTGGGGTGGTGGGGTGGGCTCAGTAAGGATGGGGTAAGAGACTATGGCTGCCACTGAGATGTGGAAGGGGAGGGACTGACCTTATTACAGTGACCCCATGACCCTAGCACTTACCACCCCAAAGATGCCAATCCCAGAGCCAATGGTCGTCATTGTGGGAATGATGTCAAACTTCCCAGCCTGGTGGCAGGGCCCAGGAAGAGAAGGATTAACAGTCAGAAGGAGCCAGGTGGAAAAGGCCTTCCTCAGAAACCCCTGGGCTAGACCCGGGGCAAGGAGCTCCCCCTTTCTCCCCTCTACCCCCACCATTAGCTGGCCCCACAGCCTGCTCCTTACAGCTGTAGCTCTACACGGGGACCCAGCTGCTGGTTAGAAGCCCTGGGTTTTGACCTTGGCTCTGCTTCCCTGGACGCAGGGAGGTAGTGGAGGAGGCAAGGTACCTGCTGGAAAGACCTGCCCTCACTGGGTACCCAGGCCCATCTGTTACTAGCAGTAAAACTGCAGAATGAAGCCTAGTCAACTTCCTGTGGTCTATAACCATGGACACCCAACAAGCACTCACAGGAACTAAGAATGTGTCTGGCTGTCCTTCACACTGGACACTCACCTTGCCATCCACCAGAATGTCAAAGCGAATCCCAAACACCTTAAAGAGGTGGCGGTGGTTGGTCCCGTTTTCCACAAAGTGTCTGGCAAACCTTGGGGAAAGGGTGAGGTTGCAGAAAAGGGTGATGGAGAACAGTTCTGGGTCCAGTGTTCTTGGAGTTCAGCAGGAGGCCTCAGAGGTCCATGAGGACGGTCCCATGCCCCCAGCACCCCAGGCCCCCTTCCAGGAATGCTGTCTTCAATCCTCACCCTAACTCCTGATGTCAGGGATTTCCCCCGCCAGTCCTGGCCAGGTGGCCCTCAAAGGGTGGGGGCTCAGGCTGCCAAGGTCTTGTTCCCTGAGGGCTCCCTGCTTGGCCAGACCCAGGAGAATGGGAGCTGCCCAGCTTCCTTCTGCTTTCTTCCTGGGGACACTTACTTGGCCCCAAGAGGTTCTGGGAGTAGAAAACCCCTCAAGGGGTTCCGGGAGCCCAAGGAAGGGTGCACTGGTGGGGTCCTGGCAGGCACCTGAAATTGAAGCCTGGAGACAGGTTTTTCTCCCCATACAGTCCATGGAACTCGTAGATGGGTTTGCAGTGCCGCACATGCCAGTCCAGGTCACAGTTCCAGTCGATGGTGATGCCGACCACCCCGCCCTGCAGGGACACAGGTGTTTAAAACCCAGGGCTTCAGGATCAAGAAACTCCTGTCTTACCCTGGTGCCAGCCCTTGAAGGGGGGGGGAGCATTTTTTTGTTTGAGAAGAGACATTGAGAAGCTGCTGCAGGGTGGGGTCCTGTCACCCTCTCTGGCCCCACCTCCCACCCATCACACTCCAACTTTCTGATGGTTTCTAGAATACATCAAGTTCTTTCTACCTCAGGGCCTTTGCACATACAGCTCCCCCAGTTCCACAAGGCTGGCTCTTTCTTATCCTTTGGTCACTTTCTCTGAGAGGCCTTCCCTAATGACCACCTCCAGACTAAAAACATGTGCCTGTTAGTCGCTGTTTTCTCCTGGAACATTTGTCACTTTGAAATCGTCTATTTATTTTGTGTGATTACTAACCCATCTCCTCTAAGACTATAAACTCCGTGAGGGTGGGGCTGTCTGTCTCATTTATCACTGACTCCTGAGTTCCTAGTGAAAGTCACAGTGTGGAAGGCAAGGAAATAGTGTTGCATTAAAGAGTGAGTCTGTAAAGACCTGGGCTAGGAAGAGAAAACTTGAGAAAGTGAAGCTCCTCTGAACAGGTGAGGACCAGGACAGGTGGGGGTAGGCTGAGCAACAGGAGAGTTGGGAAGTGGTCAGAGCATGTGTGGAGCTGGGCAACTAGGCAGGAGGTAGGTATGCAAGTGTCTGTGGATGATGGTGAGGGTGAAAGTTCCTAGTGCAGGTGGCAGGGAGGTTTTAGGAACAGGGAAGTCTAACATTCAGCTTTCTGGTTGTGTGTGTTGCTACAGAGCAACCCCCCTCCAGGGTTTGGCAAACTGAGGCCCAAGGGCCGAACTTGGTTTCGTATTTTCTGTGGCTGCTTTTCCCTATAGCAGCTGACTTGAATGGTTGGAACAGAGTCCATATGGCCTGCAAAGATGAAAATACTTAATCTCCGGCCCTTTAAAGATAAACTTTAAAACTTGCTGATCCCTGTTCTAGATAAATGTGTCGTGAGCAAGTTTTGTGTGTATGTGTGATATCACAGAGAAGAAGCTGATTTCCATCCCTAAACAGGCAACTGTAGGAGATAATGATCATGTGGGAACATGGTCACAGGGTCACTGCACGCCAGGCAGTACTGAAGTGCCATCCGGTGCATGAACTCACTTGATCTTCAGGACAACCCCGCGAGCCTGGTACTATTACTGTCCCCACTGTATAGGTAAGGGACTAGTGTGAGGCCGCATTGCTCATTAGGGGCAGACACACCCAAGGTAAGGGACTAGTGTGAGGCCTCATTGCTCATTAGGGGCAGACACACCCAAGGTAAGGGACTAGTGTGAGGCCGCATTGCTCATTAGGGGCAGAGCCGGGATTTGAACCCAGACAGACAGGTCTGTGCTCCTTACAAGGTACTGCTTCTCTCAGAACCCCAGGTGAGTGTACAAATCCCAGATTCTGGAATTCTCAGGATTCCTGAGCAGGGCACAGGACTTTTCAGGGCCATATGGCATGGAATTCAAGCTGCTTTTATCCAATATTTAAAAAACAGTGTGACCTTGGGGCGCCTGGGTGGCTCAGTCGTTAAGCGTCTGCCTTCGGCTCAGGTCATGATCCCAGGGTCCTGGGATCGAGCCCCGCATCGGGCTCCCTGCTCAGCGGGAAGCCTGCTTCTCCCTCCCCCACTCCCCCTGCTTGTGTTCCCTCTCTGGCTGCGTCTCTCTGTCAAATAAATAAATAAAATCTTTAAAAAAAAAAAAACAAAAAACAAACAAACAAAAAAACAGTGTGACCTCAGCAAACATCCAGGTGAAAATGTCTGCCCATGTCCATTCATTCTGGGCACCTCCTCTGTGTCAGGTCCATACCAGGCCCTGCTGAGGACTCAGGCCTGAGCTTCAGAAGCCCTCAGCATTAGGGAATAAATCCATAGATATACTCAGCCCATACCAGAGAGGCTTGAGGGGGGCGTTATCTGGGACTGAAAAGCCTTCTTTGACCTGCTGGTTCCAGGACCCAGGCCTCCTCATTTGCCTGGCACCATACCTTCTCAGCCAGGGTGCTAAAATTCTGTCCTGACTCTTGGACCACATAGCCCAGCTTGAACACAGGGCACAGCGGGTGCAAGATCTTGTGATAGAGGCAGGTCCTCATGTAGGCCGCATCCACCTCTTCCACCAGGTTGCGCCTACATGGGGGTGGAGGGCACGGGGGGCAGCAGAATGCCAGCTGGGAGGGTGCCCACCACACCCCAAAGCTCTGGGGATCCCTCAGAAGCTCCATAAACCCCCCTTCCACAGCCCTTGGAGACTAAAGGCAGCCCACCCCAGGAGCCCAGCTCAGGATTCTGCCTTCAAAGTGAAATCAGCAGGAATGGAAGGTGACAGAGACAGTTGAGACCAGCTGGAGTAGCCTTGGGGTGGGGTGGGGGGGTCCTGCATTTCTGCCCCCTTTTCCCACAAACCTGTTGACCTTGAAGCGTGGAAAGCTGATGCTGTTCTTGATGAAGAGAGTGAAGTTCTCGGCCTCTTGGAGAAGGGCAGGACTGGAGGAGACTGTACTCACTTACCATCCCCTCCTCAGGAGTCCCCCATGTGCCCAGCAGCTTTTGTCATGGGTGTCGGGGTGTGAGAACCTATGGGATCTTCCTGTGGCCCTGGCATGCGGGGGGTGGGGGGAGTGGGATGGGTGTGCTGTAATGATGGACTCTCGGGCCCCTTAACCAGGGGCTGGAGGATCATTGGCTTGGGGCATACAGGTGGGGTAAGGGTGGGGTTGGAAGAAGGGAGGACAAATCCTTTCCAGAACATGGATCCAGATGCCCCTTTGTCTGGGCTGGGGAACCTACTCCCGGCTCCCTGGGTGGATAAAGCATTACCGTGGGACATTGTCATCCACCTCCACAGGACACCAGCCAAAGATCTCACACGTCTGCACAGTGTCGTTGAAGGCCACACACTTGCCTGTGCGGATGCCTGGAGCAAGGGAGGAGCCCGTGGGTGCCCACTCCAAGCTGGGGATAGAGAGGAGGCCCCACATCCCCAAGAGCCCCCAGTGATGGGACACCCAAGAGCAGAAGCCTGAAGACAGAAATGTGGCTGGGTCTGGGACAGGGCAGGCCAAGGCTAGGATGGCAGGAAGGACTTCCTGGTGGAGAAAGCCTGGAGCTGAACTAGGGCTGTGCAGGGGAATGGGAGGAGGCCGGCCTTACCTTGAGCCTTCCTTTCTGCCTTCCCTGGAGTGCAGCCACTGTCATCTGAGCATGTACCCCCTTCTGGGTGCTGGGGGAAGGGAGAGCAGCTGATTCCAGGCCCCTTGGGTAGTGTCCTAAGGAGAGCCCCTCCCACCCCCAGGACCCTAGAGAAGTCGTGAGGCAGTCTTAGACAGCTTTGGGGTGACCTTTGCTTACAGCTTCCTTCCCCCAGTCCCCTCCCAGGACCCCTCTGGGCTCATGCCCAGCTGTGCTCTTGCCAGGGTCACCAGGCAGGGAGCAGAGACGTTAGGACTTGGGGATTAGGTGAGCACCGAAGCTCAGCATCTTGCTTGACACACAGCTGGGAGGGAAACCTCAGCACAGCCAAGAGCAGACTGTTACTTTGTGTGAATCTGTGCGTGAAATTCCCCCATTGCTTCCCCCTGAGGAAGCCTATCTTCAATGCCCAAGGGGACTTCCTCTTCCATTTCTTTTCCCCTGTGGATCCAGGAAGTGGGGAGAGGGGATGGGTAGCAGTCCTCACCTCTGCACAGTAGCCTTGAGCCTGGTGGGGGGTCACAATGAAATTGGTCATGATCACAAAGGAGCTGTCCCCCTGGAGATGAGGAGTAGGGGAGGGCAGGGCAGGGTTCTGAGTTGGGAGAACAGCCCCGAGAACACAAGCACTACCCCAACGATCTCCCAGAATCCACGTGACACCCAGCAGCCTCCATACCCCACGATGTCAGAATGGGATGATATTACAACCTGTTTTTGCCCCTCATTCACAGTTAGGGAAGCTGAAGCCCAGAGGGAGATAGGAGCTGGACCAGTCCAATAGGGAGACAGAGCCCAGCCCCCACTCTGAGCCAGGATGGAAGGTGTACCCCTGAGTCAGCTCACCTGGGCTGGGAAGACGTAGTCAGCTACATCCCAGACCTGGGGGCCCAGGCCTGGGAGCTTCGTCACGGCCAGACCCTTGAGTTTCACAGACACGCTGCTGATGAGGCCACCTGAGGTCTGATAGCCCTTCTCGTAGACAAACACCCACCTGTGGGGTGTTTTGGGGGTTAAAGGAGTCAGAGCTGGGCCAGGTCATTCAAAGATGGCATGAGGCTATGTCGGCTGCTGCCCTTTCTGGCACCAGCCAGACATGTCAAATACTTTCCCTTCCCCTCTCCGGATGCATCACTCTGCTCCTAATGCTACATCTTGGGCGGGGGCAGGAGAGCCTCACCTGCTTCCTGGAGCTGGCCTGTACCTGAAGTCCCACCCTTCTTTTTACTAGGAAAATACTAATTCCCAGAGAGGAGATCCACTGAAGGACTCTTTCAGATCTTTTTCCAAAAGCAGGATTTGCTGGGGCCTAGAGGCCAAGCTTCTTGGACCATAATCCTCATGCTCAGAGTGCTCCTTCCTTCCTGAGGTTCTTCCACTGACAACTAGCAGAACATGATGGCTGGGAACCTGGCCTTTGGTGCCCAAGAGGATGGATTGGAATCCCAGCTACACTACTCATGGGTTGTGTGATTTGGGATAAGCTATTCAATCCTCTCTGCCTCAGTTTCCTCATCTGTAAAATGAGACTAACAATAATAGTACTAATCGTACTTGCTGTGACTTACTGCATGTAAATCACGTAGAAGGGGGACTGGCATGCAGTAAGCACTACAGAGATATTAGCTATGATTATCTCAGCCATGCTGGGAGCTCCTGGCAAGGGGACTGGAAGGGAAACAGAGGGGGCAAGTGGCCCTCTGAAGGGCTTGTATTATGTGGCCCCCGTTGAGGCCTTTGTGGAGTGACTCAGGCCTTGGGTGTAGGGAGGGTGGGTCACATGACCAAGGCTTGCTAATCAATGTTCCATTGCCCTAGCAACAGTGATAGGTCTAAAGATGGACACACAGCCTGGGGAGTTTCAGCAAGGAGGCTAGGATTTTTCTGGGAATTACTGGGAAAGAGACATCCCTTCTGTTAGGTAGCTAAGGAAGGTAGCTATAAGACCAAAACTATGGTTAGTCATCTTGCTACCTCACAGAGAGTAAGTCTGAGAATGAAGCCAACTTAGAGGAAAGTTAGGTCAGGAGATAGAAGAGGGCAGCCTCCTGACAATGGTTGAGCACCTGGATCTAGCCATGCCTGAAGCATGTTAAAAAAAATCTACTTCTGGACTTTTCTGTTACATGAGCTAATAAATTCCCTTTCTTCCCCCCGCCCCTTCCCCCCCCCCCTTTCTTTATTTAAGCCAGTTTGGGTTTGGTTCCTCTTGCTTACAACTGAGAGTCCTGGATATAGTCCTTTTCCTTCAGGAAAGAATGCATGGAGATTCAGTGTAACCTGTGTTTGAGTGTATGTGTCCGCTTGTGGTACCCATCAGAGTGTGTAGCTGTGTATCTCTGGGGGAAATCTGTGAGCTCACCTGTGGCTCTGTCTGACTGCCCAAGCAGAGCTCAAAGCCCCTCTCCTGTATTCCAGAGCTCAGGACTCGCCGCAATTCTCTGTGCATCTGTCCCAGAGTCAGTGCTAGCTCTCTGGGGGCTGTCTCCCTATCCCAGGCCCCAGGAAGTCAGCCCACCCAGATGTTCCTCTCCCCTCCTATGGTCCCCACTTCATCTTCTCCAGGCCCCTCCCCCAGCCTGGCCCAGGAGGAGCCCCCGCCCAAGCCTAAGCATGGTCACTGCTGCCCCCTGCAGGTCCCAGATGGCACCAGGCGGGGCATGACAAAAGCTCCAGTCCTCGGGCTCCCAGCCTTATCAGGGAGACTGGGAGCATCACCTACCCCTGCCCTCCTCAGCCTCCTTCCTCCGGGGAGGATCCTGACTCCATGCCCAAGCTCAGAGGAGCTTTTGGGGATGATGGGGAGCTGCTCCATGTTCTGAACTCCTCCACATAGTGGAGTGGCCAAGAGTATGGCCCCCAAAGGGTAACAGAAGCCAGGATTCAGGTATCAGCACAGCCACTCACCAGCTGTGAGACTTTAGCCTCATCTCGGAGTGCTGGCTTTCTCAGTAAAACATATGTAATGGCACTTACCTCAAAAACACTGCTGTCCATTCAACAAATAGGAGCAAATACCCCACCCCGGTGCTGAACTGTGGGCTGGGCCCCAGGAAGAAAGCAGGTCTAGGTGACTAGGGGATTCCCCATGCATTCTCATTAAGGAAATTAGCATGCAGTAGGCACATAATAAATAATCCTCTGATTTTCACTGTCTTGAGTTAGTAATTCCTCTTTATATGTCCACCTGCCCCCATCGCCCTGGCTTCTATTCCCAGCCCAAGCAGAACCTCATGTAAGCTGTCACAGATACATCATGTCCCCAGATTTTTATCCCCACTTCTGTACTCTCCCTGGAGATCTAATTCCCCACATTCATTTAGCGATTCAACAAACATTTATTGATTGAGCCCTTATTATGTGCCAAGCAGTGTTCTAGGCACTAAAAATATAGGAGTGAACAAAGCCAACCAAAATTCTGCACTCAAGAATCTTACATACATGTCTATAAGACCCAGCGCTTTGTGACACCCATTCCTTCTCCCTCCCCTGGTCCCTCGTCCCAGACATTACACAGGTACCTCAAACTCAACCCAAACCCTTGCAAAACAACCTGGCAATTCCTCAAAGAGTTAAATACGGAATTACCACTTGACCCAGCAATTCCACTCCTAGTTATATACCCAACAGAACTGAAAATATGCCCTCACAAAAGCTTGTATACAAGTGTTCACAGCAACATTATACATAAGAAGCAAAAGTGGAAACAACCCAAATGACTATCAACCATGAATGGATAAATCAAATGTGACATATCCATACAGTGAAATAGTAGTATTTAGCCATAAAAAGGAATGAACTGCTGATCCATGTTATAACCAACATAGATGAACCTTACAAATATTATGCTAAGTGAAAGAAGCCAGGCACAAAAGGCCGCATATGATTTTATTTCTATGAAATGTCCAGAGTAGGCAAAGTAGGCTGTAGAGAGAAAGAATGGGGAGTTATTGCTCAGGAGTACAGAGTTTCTTTCTGGAGTAGTGAACATGTTGTAGACTAGATAGTGGTGATGGTGGCACAACTTTGTGGTCATACGAAAAACCACTGAATTGTACATTCTCAAAGGGTGAATGTTATGGCATTTGACTAAGATCTCAAAACAAAAATTCAGTGGGACCAACCTGAACGCCTCATGTCCCCCACAGAACTTGCCCCTTTGGTGCCCTCGCCTTAGAGGGTGGCACCATACCCACCCCATCCTCCTCAAAGCCCGGGCATCACCTTCACACCCTCATTCTCTGTTATCCCCACATCCTTTGGGCCCCTCTGTCCTCCTGGCATTCCTCTAAGGACCCAAAGGGGTTTTGCTGGGGGAGGCCGAGACGTGAGAGGAGCCGGGACGGACACCAGAGGAACTCCGGCATGGGGATGGCACGGTATGTTGTGGCTGGTGGGGGCACAAGGTACAACCATGGGCAGGAGTTGAGCAGGCCAGGCAGATGCTATAGAGCACAGCAGCCTCAGGGAGGGCAAGACCAGACTCCAAGCCCGGGAGGGACTGAGTTTAGAGCTGGGGCCCACGCTGAGTGTTTGGAGGTTAAGCTACATGTTGTCTGCAGATAAGTTAGGCTGACGATTTGTGTTTAAAAATTTTTTTAATGAGTCACCAACCTCGAAATACCCAGAGGTTCCTTTGCTTAAAAATTTCAATTTCTCACTGCTCTTGAGAAGTCAAAAACTTGGGCTGTGCTGGGCCCAAGGCCTGCCGCAACGATAATGGGCAAAAACCAAGCAGTGGGCACCCCCTCCACACACATCTCCCTGGTGCGGGGCCCGCCAGGGTGACTACTCCTGTCTTCCATGCTCACTGCTTCTGCCTTGGCATGGCCTCCTCCTCTGTTCTTATCACTGCTACCTCTTCACAGTGCCCTGCCTCTGGCCTCCACCCTCACCCCATCCCCTGCCTGCCCTGGGCCTTCCCCTGCTAGACATCCTTCTATGGCTCCCCACGACCTATAGGAGAAAGCCCATGTTGCCCCAGCCTGGCATTCAGAGGCCTGAATCAGTGGCTGTGTTCACCCCTCCACCTCCTTTCCCCTAGGTCCTTTCATGCTCCACAGCCTAACCTTAGTGACTCTTTTGCTGTTTCTTTCCTGCTCCAGGGCCTTTCTTTGATCACACTCTGCTTTCCAGCAGGAGTGCTTGGACCAGGTAGGCACACAACGAGACTCTACCAACCAGGGTTTTTCATTTCCTTGGCCACAACAGTTGGCTTTGTGGTAGGCACTTGACGTGACCCCTGCCAGTAAGAGTTGGATCTGGGACTTTTGCTGGAACTCTGGGAAAGGAGACAGCCCTAGCGATGGCTAAGCTGGTGAGATGTCAGGCTGGAGCTGCTGGTGGCCGTTCTGCCACTATGAGGACAGAGAGACTCTGCCTAAGAATGAAGCCCAGAGGATAGCAGAGCTGGGAAGAGGAGAAAATCCTGGCTAGCTTCTCTGGAGAACCCAAATGGGACCAACGTGAACTCCCCATTTCCCTGTAGAACTTGTTCGTCCCGTGCCCTCCTCATGGGGGATCCAGCTTCCATGAAGCCTGCATTGATTTTTTTTTTTTTCCCAGTTACATAAACCACTCAATAGCCCCACTCTTCTCTAGGAATCAAAAGAGTCCTGGTTCACTCATCCTCCACTCCTTACTTTTCCTTTGCTCACCCTGTACCCCACCTCTGTCCCATGGCTCCCAGCACAGGAATAGGCACAGAGAAAGATGCTGTAGAAATGTCCCTGGATGCATTTTCCCCAGCAATAATTTGTGTCTGTTCTCATCCCTGACTGGTATGTTCCAGGATCCATTTGAAAATCTCAGAAGCAAGTGAACTTCTCAAGAGCTCTGTGTGAGGTAGATGACGGCGGGGGGGGGGGGGGGGGGGGGGGGGGCGGTGCAAAAAGAAAGCCAAGAGCAGGCTTGCCGGGCTTACAGCCCCAGGTGTTTTTGCTCAAGGCTGGTTCCACCACTCCGGCACCTCTTCCAGGAAGCCTTCCCAGGCTCCACTTACCAAGCAGCATTCACAGATTTCACTGGGACCCTCCTGTGTACCGTGGCCAGACCTCTGTCTTCTCCAAACCAAAGCCTCCAGGCAAGGACATACCCCAGTACACTCCTTGTTTGGACCTGCTAGGTCACGGATGACAGCCCACTGCCTGTGTCCTGAATTACAGCGAGCTCATCACCTCCCAGGAGACAGTTCTAACTGCAAATTAACCATTTTAATTTGAGACAAAAAGAGTGAGATCTTAGCTCAGCCCACCAGGGCCTCAGACCCACTTGCTCCCTCCATTTGCCATGGACTTCTCAGAAGAGTGTGACTGATAGAGAACACAACCTCAGTTTGCCTTCTCAGTCTGTTTGGGTTCTCAACATCTCAGCCTCTCTGCCTCTGTCTTAGTAATTCACCAGCTCTCAGCCTCAGGACCTCTCTCTTCATCTGAGTGGTTGTGCTCCAACGTCCCTCTGTCTGGTTCTGTCTTTGTGTCTGCCCATCCCCCATCTTGTTTGTGCCTCTGTCTCTGGAATGCGGGAGTCTGGCTCTTCTCCCATGTTCCCCTTTGTACCCTGCAGCACCCATAGGACCAGACATTCAGACAGACAGGGGCCTTGGGAAGAGGGCTAATTCAAGAAAGGCGTCCCTCCTCAGAAACGAGCCTGCGTACAACATCTTTACAGGGATCCCCCCACCCTCGCTCCGTGGAACAGTTGGGAAACTAAAACCTGAGAGAGTAAGACCAAGCCCAGACCAGTTTCTGTCTGCACCTGAGCGGTCAGCAAAGCAGTGGGCAGTGGCCAGTGGCCAGATGAGGGTGCTGGAGACAGCAGGAGTTGCAGTCAGAACAGGAGGTCTGGGCTTGAGGGTGGGGTCGTGGGGGACACTGCCTTCCTCTCTCTGCTATATGACTTGGGCAAGTCAGTGCCCCTCTCTGAGGATGTTTCCTTTCCAGGTTATCAAGGCCAACTTTGGAGCCATGCAGCTGGATTCAAATCTGGTTCAGCTTCTTTCCGGTTGTGAGATCCAGACTAAATCATCCAGTGTCTCTGAGCCTCACCAACACTGAGGAGGCCACATGTGTTTGGAAACTGAGTAGGCTGTCCTTAGGAGGGAGGAAAGCAAGGGGGGAGGTAGGCAAGTCTCTGTTACTGGAGGTCTGTGTTCAGGACTGGATGTTGGCTTGGAGCATATGGTACAGCTGGGAGTGGGGTGGGAGGAGTGTCGCTTTCCCTCTGACAGTCTGTGACCAACACACAGGAGGGCCCTGGTGCTGCTCCCACTGCTGACCTGAAAGCAGAAATAAGGAGCAGTAGGGGCCACAGTGAGGACAACATTCTCCCAGCCTCTTCTGGTGAAGGATGGGCTGGGCCTGGGCAGGCAATCTCTCTGTTCCCTGGAAGGTCAGGAGTGCAGCTAATGGTGAGCTTTTAGGCCCAACCTGTACCTGGCATCCCAGCATCAGGGCCCCATTACAACGTTCTCAGAGCCCTTGTGAGGTGGGAAAGGAGAAGGCAGTGCTGAGGCCTGGGGGTCAAGAGACCTCCGCTCTAGCTGGGACTTGCTATGTGACCTGGAAACTCCACTACTCAGTTTTCCTCACAAGCTCAAATGACATTTGCAGATGTCAAATTGGTCTGTGAACAGGAGGGAGGCAGAGGCCGAAAGGTGTCACAGGGCTAGGTCCTGGCTTCGACTCCACCTGACTCCACTTTGACTCGATCTGACCTCCACCTTTGACTCCACCTTCCCCCAGATGGAGTAGGGGGAAGGCTGTTTTGGATATCAGAGGCCCTGGAGGGACCAGAGCGATATGGTCACTGTTTGGTCTCCTAGTCAGCCCACCCTGGGCTCTAGTCAGCAGTCCTGGTTTGGTCCCTCAGCAAAAACGGGGACATGGAGACCAGAGGGGCAGGGCCCTCAGAATCACACAGCAAAGTGATTCTGCCAGGCATCCCCAAGCCCCCTCAGCAAGAGCTGAAACTCCTTCATTGGACCTGGGGCCTCCAAGAGCCTTCTGCAGTATCACTCTGAGTGGATATGATTACCCCCCACATCCCCCTGGGGCACACACATCAGGTGGCCAGCCACCTCAGTCACCCGACATGCACATGTGGATCCCCAGCCACAGGGACACAGCCAGCAGCCACCCCCAGTAGGCACATGCCCAGACACAGAACACGTGCATCCACACAGAGCTCTAGGTACGACACACATGCACACACAGCACATGCAGTGCTCACACAAGCATATGTGTAAGCCACTGCCAGGCCTGTCTTGGCTCCCAGGACAGCAAGACTTCAGGGGAGTACCGCCTTACTCTGCCTCTGCACTCCTGGGGCAGTGGGACAGGTGTCAAGATGCCGAGAAAGGAGCAGTCATCCCTGGGACCTGAACTCACCTCCATGCCACCCGACATGCCATCACTAAGGTCCCAGGTGTTCTGAATTTGAAAGTTTCTTTGCTCTGGGGGTTTCAAATATCTCAGGATGCCTCTAATTTAGGCAGGGCAGGTGGGAACAGGGCCTGTCCCTCTTTGGCTTGTAAAATGGGGCGTGGCCTCGGTCTCTTAGTAGTGGCCTGGCTTGGCTAGGAGGTCGGAAGTAGAAGGACTTTGGTTGTGGTTTGCTGGGGCCCTGGCCTCCAGCACCACTCACCACTTGAGAGACCATTAACAGTGAGTCAGTTCCTTAGAACCCAACGTCTTTGCCTCTTGTTCACCACATGACCCAGGGCAGGACTTCCCCTCTACCTCAATGTCCCTATCTTGACAATGAGTTAGCAGGCTTCCATACCTTCTGAATAGCACTACAGTTTGTCAGGGAGGGTGACAACCGATGGAGAAAAAGGGGGCTCTTTGGGGTCATGGGGGCATCCCAGAGCCTGGAGGAAAGGCCCAGGTTGAAAGCTGGTGCAAGAGGGTGGCAGGTAGGGGGCCCAGACTCACCCAATGACGTAGACAAGAACCACAAGCTGGATCAGGCGGAAGACGACGCCCACCTTCTTGTTGCGTACGAGCACCATTCGGGGAGTGTCATATTCAAAGAAGAAAGCAGCCAGTTCATCCTGGAGCCGCTGTGCCATGGTGGGCCAGGCTGGCGCCTGAGAACCGAGCCCCTTGCACAGACTTTGCTCTTGAGGTGAGCCAGGTGTCAATGCCCACGTCTACAGTGGAGTTTCTAGGGGCTTCCTGGCCCCTTAGGAAGGGCAGGGCAGGGCAGGGCAGGGCAGCTGGGGCCAGAGGTCAGGAGTCAGGGATCAGTTGAAGGCACTTGGGTTGAAAAATAGAGTCCTCGGGTAGTCAGAGCAGCTCTTGGCCCCTGGCAGGCAATGGACTGTGGGCCAGCCGCGCCTGTGGACAAAAAAATTCCCAAAGATAGATGGGGGCGGGGCTGGTGGGGCCACCCAGGCTCAGCCCCACAGCTCCTTCTGGCTCCGCCTGGGCCCTGCTGAGCCTCCGGAAACAGGAGCTGTTGGCAGGAAACCACGGGCCACCCGTCATAAGGCAAAGATAAAGCTTTCAGCCCCCCCACGAACCTAGCGGAACAGAACAGGGCCAGGGCTTGGGTGGAGTGGCCTCAGGCTGAAGCCTTCCCCAAACCATGGACCCATTCCCATATCCAAAGATCCTCCCCACTCTACCTGTGCCCCCAGGTGTGGAGCTCAGTCCCGGGGTGGGGTGGGGGTTGTGGCCAGGAGAGCAGAAGCAGAAGCAGGGCCATTTCCGGAGGTATCAGCTATCTGATGCTCCCAGAGCCTGCAGCAGGACCCCCACTTCTGTCCTTATAGACCAGCTTCCATCCACCTGTTCCTCTGAGTCCAAGCCTGGCCTGTGCCCAGTCAACGTTTGCACTGGGCTGGCATCTCCATAGCTCACCTCTCCTCTCCCATCGTTTGTTCAGTCCCAGCCACACGTCCACCTCCCAAAACAAGCAGAGGGAGGGACGCAAGTGCCCGGAAGATTCAAGGGTCCCATCTATGGCACACTGCCCATGGGCTCCTGAGACAAAGCTGGGAAAGCCCGACATCAGATAGCCTCAGTTAATATCCTTGGCTCTGTTACTAGCTGCCTGTGAGGGCTTTGGGTGATTTTCCTCACCAGCCTGAGCTTGCATCCTCATCTGTGAAATGGGGATGATAATGGGATTTCCCTCATAGGTAGAGGCCCTAGGGGCATGGGTCCCAACAACACTGAAGACAAAAACCTGAGGCCACTGTTGATCTTAAGGTACAGACCCTCTGCAGCCCCTGTCTTCAACTGCACCCCAGGGCATGAATGCAAGGGTCCCAGGGGACTGGGGGTGGGGCAGAGGTTTCATGTTTGCTTCTGGGGCCCTAGAGCTGGAGGCCTCCCCTGACCCAATGCCTTGTTTTGCGGATGAAGAAATGAACTCAGAGAGGAGAAATGAATTGCCCAAGCTCACCCTGGGCTGTACTGGAGGTCTCAGCTTGAAGCAGGAAGGCCTCCCTGGTTGGCCCTCAACCCAGGCCGGGTGTCCTTGGGGCTTCCTCTGGAGATGGGAGACGGAGGCTGGGTTTCCCCCCCGGGGTGTGGGGAACTCCCCTGCAGTCCAAGGTGCCTCGCTCTGAAGGCTGATAGGAGTCTTCTTCCTGGCAGGCCTTTAGCTGGGCAATTGCTCTAGGCAGGGAGCCAGGCTCCAGGGCTAGAAATCCCAGCTGCCTGTCTGAGTAGAGCTGCTTTCTGGGCGGTGAGGGCCCCCACGGAGGGCAGGCCCATGGCCCCTTCCAGCACCTTAGGCCAGTTGTCCCCTCTCAAACAGATCATCTCACTGATCTCAGGCCCAACTGTCTGTCCAACACTACCTTCCAGAGGGGCAGCCGGAACCATGTCTTGGGCTTTTCTAAGGAAAAAATCCAGAGATGCTGGGAGCCAGACCTCTGGGTATCATGTCCCCTTGGCCTGGTCTTGATCCCAGACAAAAGGGCCTATTCCCTTTCCAGGTGACCCCATGGTTCTTGGAATAGCAGGTCCCAGCACATGAACTGCTTGCAGTCAAGAGTGGGGGTGGATGCTGACACTCTACCGGAGCCGTGTTTGTGCCCCACTCCACCCATGATCCCCGGACATTCAGGAGGGTAGCAGGCACCAGGGGAAGTGGGGAGGGAGGAGGAAGGAGGGGGGAGGAAGTCAGGCAGTCTCTAATGTGCACCTGCCCTTTTCCTATCATCACCACGACCTCCACTACCTCCTCCTTCACTCCCTCTCCCCATCTCCAAGGAGCCAGGCTTGCTGACAGACAGAGGGACTAATGGACAGATGATGTCCTTTGCCTGACTAAATTTAGCAGCCAGTGGCGTGCAGAGGGGGCCTCTGCCTATCCTGAGGGCCAGCCCAGGTCCTCAAGGGGTTCGGCACAAGGCTCCGATGGGTCTCCTTAGCTACTCAGACACCCTTGCTTCCAAGCACGCACCTGTGCTCCTGTTACAGCCTCAGTTCTGACCCTGACACTTAGAAAACAGACTGTCATGGGGGACTATCTCATTTGGGGTTGTCATATCCAAAGCATGCCCAAAATAAAAAGAAATAAAAGCAATTACATTTATCTTCCCCATTACAAATCTTTTTTGCTAATAATTTTGCCAAAGTAAGACAGACAGCTGATAGGACCAATGCCTCTTTCACTGGTTCTAAAATGCATCTTTCCATCTAGGCCTATGCTTTCCCACCTTGCCCCAACTACAGCATCCCCAGGAACAGACACCTGTGATTGTTCTAGGCATTTTGGGGGGGGGGCAGAGACGGGCAGGGCAGGGGTCAGAGTTTACAGGGGACACAGTACTTTCACATTCAGCAGATTTCTTTTTTAAACAGCCTCATGAGGCAGGTACTGGAACCCCCATTTTACAGATAGGGAAACTGAAGCTCTAGAAATTGTGTGCCTTGCCCAAGTAGCTCCCATGTCTAGTGGCTGGAAAGGAGGCTCCCCAAAGTCTGAGAGATTGGGCCAGAGCCCACCCCAAGAATCCAGCCCTTGAGAGCTGCCAGATCTGCCTTATAAGCCCAAAGGCCGAGTGGCCAGCTCCAGTATTGGGCCAGACCTTGTAGGGAGACAAGGCAGTGCTGCCAAGCCCTCAGCCCCAGGACAGCCTCCTCTGCCTGGCTAAATTTAGCAGTTCTATGGAGTGTGGAGGGGGCCTGTGTCCATCCTGGAGGCCAGCCCAGGCCCTCAAGGGGGTTGGCACAGACTCCAATGGGTCTCCTTAGCCATTCAGTGTCCCAAGGTTGCAGGGATGACACCTCTGCTTGCAGAGTTCAGTCCAGTCCCCCACCCTGGGTCTGTCAGTGTCCCAGGGCTCACTCAATGCCGCTCAGCCCCTTAGATGCCGGCTAGAATCTGGGCCAGCCTAACAGAGATTGTCAAAGGGAGGTTGTGGAGGCAAGCGTCCATAGGGAAGCCACAGCAGGGGTCCTCAGGGTTGGTTTCTCCTCTTGCCCAGACCTTGCACTGCTCCTCTGGCCTCTTCTAACCACCCCACCCCGACTATGAGCTCCTTCTCCCTAGCATCCGCGGTATCACAACTCCCTGGTTCTCCTCCATCCTTTTGGGACATTTCCTCTTGGTCCCCATCCTCTTGCTGCCCCTGGAAGGTGGGACTCCTTGGAGCTGACCTAGGTCCCTGCCCCTCAAACTCTGAGTACCCCTTGGGAGGCTTGTCTCCTTGCCTCCTGATGCTGCTGAAACCTCCACACCCACCTGGTAGCCACCGGCCCACCCACCTCCTCTGGCTCCTACCTTTCTTTTCTTCTAAATCAAACTGTATTGAGGTATAACTGACATACGGTAAAATGTACCCATTTTAGGCACACAGTTTGATGAGTTTTGACAAATGCATGCAACACCCCCCATCATCTGTCCCCCTAGAATGTCCCCAACCTGCTCTTTTGCTGGCAACCCTCCCCAACCCTAGCCCCAGGCAATCACTGATCTGTTTTGCTTTTTCTAGAACTTCATGGAGGTGGAATTGCACAATACGAGCTTCTTTTACTCAGCACAAGGGTTTAAGCTTCATGCATGTTGTTGCATACATGAGTAGTCTGCTCCTTTTTATGGCTAGAGAGCATTCTGTTGTATGGACAAACCACAGCCTGTTGTCCTCCCCTGTTGGTGGTTATTTGGGTTGTTTCCAGTTTGGGGCTATGATGAGTAAAGCTGCCATGGACTGTTGGCTTCAGTTCTTTGTGTGGGCATTAGGCCTCCATTTCCTGAGTTTGCCCTTCCATTTCTCCCAGTCTCTCCTACCCCTCTGCGGTGTACAGCGTGGGAGGCCTGGGGAGCCCAACCTGGGCCGATGGAGGGGGCAGGGTGAGGCCTTGGGCATTTTGGCAGTGGCCATCCCTGAGCCAGGGAGAAGTGTGCCAGGGCTTGCCCTGGAATTCCCTCTGGGCTGAGTGGCTGTGAGGTAGGAAACCTCTGTTTCCCTTGGCTGCTCCATCTTGACCTGTCAGGCTCCATGCTGTGGGCTGGCAGGGCTGGACTTGCGCAGGCCTGGCCATGAGCTCCAGCAGCTGATGGAACCCTCCATGCCCATCTGATGGGAGTGCTGAAGCTGGCCTGTCTACGCATCAAGCCCTCCATGCCCATCTTAACTCCATGTTCTGTCTGTCTGCCATGATGAAGCCAGCTAGACAGTCAGGCTTTCCAAGAGCTTTGGGGTGTTCATCTGTAAAATGGAGCCATAACCCCTGACTGGCCCATCTCAAGGAGCTGGTTGGGCACCCAGGGAGCTGAGGCATACAGAATGGTTTTGGGATCTGAGAGGTCTAACTGATGGACCATGCGGAAGGAAGACTCCTTCTGCCCGTCCTTGGCGCCCACTGTGAACTATGCACCAAATCTTGCCCTTCCCCAAAATAAAACCCGGGAGCTCCTAAGGGTGGGTTGTGTCTCTTCCAGTCACGGCTGGCTTCACGGATGTGTGACCTATGCAGCTGCACAGGACCCCATGCCCAGAAAGGCCCTGCATTTCGTTTTAATACTCAGCTGTCGCTGCTTTGAAACTAATTCTTTTTTTTTTTTAAATTTTATTTATTTATTTGTCAGAGAGAGAGAGGGAGAGAACGGCAGGCAGAGGAAGAAGCAGACTCCATGCTGAGCAGGGAGCCCGATGCGGGACTCGATCCCAGGACCCCGGGATCATGACCCGAGTCAAAGGCAGACGCTTAACCAACTGAGCCACCCAGGCACCCCTGAAACTCCTAATTCTTAAACAAGGGCTCCACATTTTCATTTTGTACTGAGCCCCACAAACTACATAGTCAGTCCTGTCCCTGGCTCTGTGGGCAGGGCCTGATTTCCCTTCCCAGGGCACTGGGCAGAGGATTAGAGACAGAAACTTCTTGAGTGAATCTTCTCTCCAGAGGAAGAAAATGAGGGAGATGGGGACACACAGCTATTCCCTCCACAGAGCCCCTGCTCCCAGACAGCAGAACCACCTGGGTGAGTCAGAAGTTAATATCAAGCAGCCTCTCAAAGGTCCCTGGACAATGTGAGCTGAGAGAAGCCTTGGGGAGGAGCCCTGGAGCTGGGCTTAGAAGGGCATGAAGTTGATGGCACCCTGGGGTTCAAGGAGGGGAAGGAAAGAGAGTGAGAAACCTCAGGGAGAGATGCAGGACCCATGGAATAGTCAGGGCTGGAGGCCCATGGTATTTAGGCTCCAGGCCTAGCCCGGCCTCAGGCCAAGTCATGAACCCTTCCCAGCCTGTTTCCTTAGTGATGACACTGGAATCTTAACATATGCAAAGGGCTTTGAACATGTACACAAACTATCAAGTGCGGTCCCTGTGAGCAGAGTCATGCATTTGCCATTTGGGAGAGGGTCAGGAAATCAGTGTCTCTCCTGGGTCCTCTCTCAGAGGAAGACAGCAATCCCTGGGGGAACCTCAGACCTTGGCTCAAGGTTCCTGACGTGAGTGGGTGTGGGTGGTGGGAGCCCAGGTGGACACCACATGGGCAGATGGTGGAACTGCTCTCTAGGAAATCAGACAGATCGTCCTCTGTTGCCCCAGGCACTCAACCTTTATTTCTCTACCAACTGCATGTCAACAGATGGGTATAGGGCCTCACCACCCTCCCCCACCTCCAGGTCTGCCAATCGTCCGGCAGGAAAGAAGCGGAGAATCTCTGCGGGCTGGTGCCCGGGGGAGCCCTGCCCAACTCTGCTTCTCTTATGGGGCCTCTCTGGGGACTTTGAGAGAGGAGGGGACCGGGGAGAGGTAAGGTAAGAGGCCACAGTACCTGGAGCCCTAATTTTTGCCAAAGGGGCAAAAGCGGAGTTAAAAGAACATTTATGTCCATCAAACACTCTTTTCCCATCATCAGACATGATCCAACACACATTCCTCCAGCAATGAGGGAGGGAGAGGAAGTGCCCTTGGGTAACTAGCCATTCTTATTGACATCCTTTCGGCTCATGGGTGTGCGGGGTTGGAGGCAAAGAGTGAGGCCAAGAGTCTAGGGGACTCAGAATCACCCAGCTGCGTAGACTGGGGGATGGTGCACACAGGGTTGGGCTGAAAGAGCACAGTGATCAGGTACCCAAGGATGTCTGGGGTCTTAGGCCCCAGGGACATGAAGGGCAAATCCGGCCTGAGCTTGGCAGACTGGGCAGCACCGAGAGAGACTTGGCATATCTCATTTGCTTAGGACAGGGAAATCTGAGCCTGAGGGTGCCCAGAGCAAGGCAGGCAAGCCAGCTGTCTCCTGGGAAGGGGATCCTTGCCCAGCCCCCTTCCCCTACTTCCATGTCCCTCTCTCTGACCCTTCAACCCCCTGTGCATACAAACAGTAAGAGGCTCAAGCCCTCATGATTCTTCTGTTTTATGGAAACAAAGTGGAGGGGGTTACCTGCCCTTGCTGTGCACAGCTGGGCCCAGATGTTTCCCCCAATTCACCCCCTTACTGACCAGGCCCCAGACCAGTCACTAAGCAAGAGTTCCTCCATGAGTGTAGAGGCACCAGTCACCAAGTAAATGCCCAGCCTCCAAGCAAGGGGGGGGGGTGCCTGCTCCAGAATGTGCTCATGGATTTGGGGGGTAGAGGGCTCTGCATGTCTGGATGTGCTGCCAGCTCCCTGGCTTCTGGGCAGATCCCTCCCAGGCTGCAGCTCCTGGGCTAGAGCTTCATAGCTGAACTTCCCAGGAGAGTCCCCGAGACATGAATTAGAGAGCCCCCATGTGTACAGAAGCAGGGACAGAGACTCTTGGCAGGGCCCAGTGAGCAAGCGATGAGCGTGACGGCGGTGTGGAGAGTCGGGGTGAAGGCCTGGGCATCATCAGTCTGAGGTACACACTGGAGACTCCACCCTGTTCCCGGCATTCACTTCTGGTCCTTCTCTTCTGGAAGAAAAACCCAAGAGTATGCCAAGAGGTGTATGTGTGACAGTGCACATCCACACTGGTTCCTTCTAGCTCCTTCCATCCTCCATTTCTCCTGGGACAGCTGCATTCTCCCACAGCATTCATCAGCGGATCCCCAGTTCCACTGTGTCTCCTGATGCAGCCCCACATATCCAGCTGCTGCCAGACACAGTTCTCGGATGCCCCCTGGGCCTCCTTCACTCCCCATGTTCTATCAACAATGCCAGCCCAGCCCGGGGCATATTTTGCCCTTGATTTTCAGTCTGGGAAACAACTACCCAGTATGATGAGATCCAGAAACTGGTGGCATCAACTCTTCCTTCATCCCATATACTCAGGTCTGCTGATTTTACCACCTACATCTCTTGAGTTCATCTCTTTCCCCTTCAAGTCCTCTCTGCCCTGCCCTTAGCCCCCCCTTACCTCACCGTCATGCTCCTGACCCTGGCATCACACTACAAATCCAGGCTGTCATCCCCTTGGGTGGCTCTCCATTGCCTTCGGCATAAAGGCAAGCCCACCTCGCATCCCGGACTCTCCCAGATCTGTCTCCACCCAGTTTCTCCAGGCCTCCTCTCCCCTCAGTCTGGCCCGACGGCCTCTTTGCCTGACAGCTGCTCAGCCACACCTGGGTACAGCCAGAAGATGGGGCAAGAGGACCCCCCCTCGCCCCCTTGCCTACCCCCTGGGGCTGACCGGGCATCTGCAATTCTTCCCAGGACACATTCCCTCATAAATCATAGGGAAGCTACGAGCATCAAGCCTCAGCAAAACTTCCCTAAAAGGCCACCAGGCTGGCTTGGGAATGTAGCAGGGTCCCCTCTCTCACCCCCGCCCCATCGGCTTTAGGAGGCCCGAGGGACTACAGCCACACAGGGCAGAGCTGTTTGGCTTGCAGCGGGCGCACACCACTCCACCTCTCCCATGGGGCCACACATGCCCTGTGGGCCCCACAGCCACTCCCTACAGCAGGGCACCACCCTTTCAAGCCAAGCCTCACGAGGACCATAGTCAACATCTCAGGTTCATGGTGGAGGTGGAGGTGTTGCCTAGAACCAGCTCACCCTGGGCTGGACTCAGTGTCTCCCCTCAGACCAGCTCAACACAGCTCATCAGCCTCCCTGCCTTGCCCCTCACATCTGTCCTCCATGGTTACCCCAGTCCCTTCCATGCTTCCACCCTTTCTGGCTCCCACTGCCATGAGGATATGTCCAGGGTCCTTAACTTGGCATTCGAGGCCCTTTCTGCACTCTAGTCTTACCTCTCTCCCCTGCACTCTGAGCCCCAGCCCCACTAGAAACGCCAAAGCATGCTAGCTTAGCTCTTTCCGCACCAAGTTCCATCCTCCCCTTTCAAACCTCTGCTCAGACCTTGCCTCTTCTAGAAATCACCTCCAACCCTGGGCCAGCAGGGATTGCTCCCTCCCTAGCCCTTCCAACCTGTCCCATCCTGTTAGGGTCACCATCCAGCAGCCAGGACTGAATAGTGCCCGAGACACAGGTTTTCCCCATTGGCTAAGAAATTTTGAAAGTTTTCTCAAGAAAATTTGCTGAGCCCCTTGGCTGTTGTGGCTGCTAGGGAAGGCTCTCAAGGAAGACAGAGAAGCCGCCCAAGCTGCCAACGAGACCTGACTTCACAGGTGAGTTAGTGTGATCAAGGTTGGCCAGTGGATTTTCTCGTAGACCACCCCTGCGCTTCAGCCAGAAATGGGGAGGCCCTGGGCTCCCAAGGATGGAAGTTTAGATCTATTTCACCTTCTTCAGCTCCCTAGGAGTAAGCATAGTGGGTGGGTCAGAAAGAACCATACAGGGGGCAAAAGGCCTTGTCTTGCTCCCTGCTACCTCACCCATGCGCTCCAACAAGGCCTTGCTTTGGCCGAGCACCTTAGCCCCGCCCTCAGGTGAGCCCCTGTGTGTGCGTCCAGTATGGACAGACCCATGGTGGGCCAGCTTCTTCAGGAGGCCAACTTGTTTTGGCCTCTTTAATAAGATAAAATGTTTGCAGTGCCCAGGAGGACTGGCCAGCGTGGGAGATAGGAGCCGATTGATTGCCTTGGCCCCTATGGAATGACAAGCACGTGATCTATTTATAGCCCCCCAACTCCAGGCTCCCTCCCCTGAGGCTGGGGCACATTCCTGCCAGAGATGGCCCTCAAGGACCCAGCTGCTCCCATGCAGGCTTTGGCCATAGCTGGGCCTAATCCAGACCCTCCACAGCAGCCTGGCCATGGGGCTACTGACTTGGCTCACACTCCCAGGAACAGGGAGTTTTTTGCCCCCACTTCTTCCCTCTCTAAGCAGCTCTGACAGGGAGAAGAGGTGGCCTCCCTTGCGCACGGGAGGTTTAGAATCCCCCACTCTCTGAGGCTCCTCCGCCAGCAGAGGTCGGCAGATGGATGCTATGCCCCAGCCCACTCCTCTACATGCTGCCCCCAACTCTGCCTCTGCCATTGTCCCTCTTTTCCTGGATTAAGGCAGACCCAGAGCTGTGAGCTCAGAAACAGGAGAACCCCCTCTTCCACCCTCCTACAAGGTGACACCAAAGAGGTCAACCCAGTGTGGTCTAGGGTCCCGGAGGTGGTCAGTAGCTGCCCACTCCATGCCCGGGAGACTGTCCTGAGCATGCCTGCATAAAGGCAGGCTGGGTTCAGAGAAGTCCAAGGCCAAGGCCCAAAGGAGGGTACAGTGGGCCTGGCCATGCAGGGTTGGTGGCAAGTGAGGAGAGGGAGGGAACATGGCTCTGAGTAGTGCTCTTGGCTGCTGTAGCATAAGACCCTGCAGGTACCACAGGCCATAGCCACCAGAACAGAGCCCCTTCTCGTCCTCCACTTGGAGATCCGAGAATACTTCTTTTTCTGTTCAGACAGGGAGGCTGCAGCCTGGGAAGAGAGGCAAGCAGGGAGGTGGGCAGGGAAGCAGGCTAGAGGCAAGCAGGGTGGGGAGGGTCTGGAGCTCCCCACTCACCATCCATGTGGTTCCGGGACAGGTACTTGAGGGCTTCATCAAGCAGGATGACAGGCAGAGATATCTGGAGCACCACCACCCACTGGCGCCCACTCAGTGGGGTCACCTGGAAAATAAGCTGGGGAGGGGGGAGGTGTGGTTAAAGCTGTGCCCCCACCATCTACCTGCTTCATACACCCGGGCTACCATGGACTCTTCGTGAGCAAGGTCCTACCTCCAGATCTTTGTCTACCCTGGTTCCTCTGCCAGAAGAGCCTGCCCTCCTCTGCCCTCCCCCAATGACCAAATCATCTTGGTCCTGTTTGAGAAATGGGAGGGATTCTGTACTGGGGAGGAACATAGTCTCCTCCTTGCCCTCGCCTTGGGAGATCCCCCACAGCAAGAGGTCTTATCTGCACCTCTTCAGTCCCCTGAGTCTGAGGATTCCCAGAGCATAAGCTGTTCGTGCCAAGCACTTTCAGATCTCCCCACTCCCCATCTGCCAGGCAGTTTCCATAGCAGAAGGGCCCAGAGAGGCCCAGTGACCACCCCAGGGCCAGACCGTTGCAGGAGGGTATGGGCCCTGTCACAGAAGAGGACTGGGGCAGGGCAGAAACTCACGGGCAGGGGCGGCACCAGTAGGATGAGGAAGTGCAGGGCCATGGACATGACCACAGCGGCCAGCAGCCAAGGGTTCAGCCAGGGCGGCATCCGCAGCAGCGACTGGTTCTCTGAGACACTGCCAAGGGCACAGAGTACTCACTGCAGGCCCTGCTGTGGGCGCCATCCACCGTGTGGCCTGGGCCTCAGCACTTCCTGAACTGGGCCTACAGGCTGGAGCGCTTCAGGAGGCCAGTGTAGCCAGGAGGGGTGTGTCACAGTTAACTTGCTCAGCCCCAGGGGCCTGTCCTAGGGCTTGGACGCCCTTTCTCTGTCCCTCAGACCCACTCTTGGCCCCTCCATTTATTCAGGCCCCAGTCGTGGCCCTCTTTGTTCCCTAGATTTCAATTCTGGCCCCACTTACTCTCAAAACCCCCTTTGGAACCCCTCTGACACTTAGGCCCTAATTCCAAACCCCCTGATCCTCAGACCACAATCCTGGATGTCTCTGACCCCAAATCTGGGCCCTGACTGACTCTCAGCCGCCACACTTAGGCCTCACTCCCCCATCTCTCAACCCCAGCTCCAGGCCCCTCTGCCCAGCCCACCTGTTGAGGGCATTACACATTTCAATGGTCACCAGCACAGACAAGGCCATGGTTGTGGGAAAGCGTGACTCGAAGACCTCGCAGTCGATGTCAGCAAAGAGTGGGTTGTCCTTGGAGCACTTCAGGAAGTTCCTCTGAGGGTACCAAGGTTGGGTGGGGTGGGGTGGGAGAGAACAGCGGTCAGGAGAGGGTCCGGTGTGTGGGAAGAGGGAGGCCTCACTCCATCCTCAGCCCACATCTGAGCACATAATACAACCACTGGGCAAAGTGCTGCCATGCGGTGGGCCCAAGGAGGGGCACCCACCCAGGATGGGGTCAGAGGGGCGACACTGTGCTGGAGGAAAAGGCAGGCCATCCTGGGGCACAGCTATGGAGGGACAGAGTAAGAGCAGCTAGCATTGGGATGGGGAGGACAGAAGAGGGCCCTGGGATCAGAGGGAGGATGCGGTCTTTACCCTGAGGGTGCATGGGGTGCCCTGAATATCGGAGCTGCCAGAGTGGGGGCGATGATTTACTGAGACCACAGAACAAGTAAATGCTGATAACCAATCAGCCAAATTGTTTGAATAGAATTCACCTTTGGTGGGCAAAGGCTGCATGTACCCTAATCACTGCTATTAAATAAGATTCCATTCATATCTCCCTCCATTTCTGCCACGGAAACTGAGTTCTACCAGACTTGTGTTTTGCTTACGACACGGATTAATGAATTGCTAGGTGCGGGCTTACTACACGGCTTCCTCATAATTAAGGAAAAGATCTCAGGGCTCTATAGGCGATGTGGCTGTTGGCCCTGCAGTCCCAGGGGAGAGTTTGCTTCCTGTTCACAGACTTTGCTTACAGAGTCTGCTGAGATAAGATGCTGAGCTGAGGACATGCGTGAGAACTTCTATCCTGTTCTCTTCCACAACACTGGGATGAGTGTGAATATTCATCACAGTTAGACAGCTTCCTTCTCCAATAACATAAATTTGTTCTCTGGATTATCATCTGAACACAGAGATCTTTTAAGCTAAAGTTGTTTAAAAGCTGGATCCACGTGATGTAAAAATAACCCTCAAAGAGAAATCTATAAAATGACAGGCTCTCTGAGCTCCTGTCCCGTAAATAGGTCCCTGTTTTCCCACACTGCATAAATACCACCGGGTAAGGTGACTGTCAGCCAGAAGGGGCCGCTAGCACTTTCCTCTTCTCTCTCAGGCAGGATGAAAAATTCTAAAAGACTATGGCTTGGCTAGATTTCTTATTTCAACAAAGAGGTGGAGATTCTTATCTCATTTAAATCAACAGTGGGATTTTCTCCAAAAATCAAGCACCAGTATTGGGGACAAGTGCATGTTTTTATGTGGCAGTGTCCTAAAATTTGATTCCACCCGGAGAACAAGAGGACCAAATGCCTCTTCCTGTTGTACCACTATGGTCAGGCCCCACTTTTCCAGATCTTAATGACCTATGCATCCATGTGCATACAAATGCAGTGTACACCCCTCCCACTCAAGCATGTGCAAGCCTAGAGCTTTATGCCTGTGCAGAGAGAAAAATATACAAACAGGGGCACATCACGATGTTTCAATAGATAAATGCCCTGCCCAATTCAGACCTCCTGGGTTTTACCAGTGTGCATCTGCCACACGTGTGCATTATGCCCCAGGTCATGAGTCATAGTGTGGCCTCTTGAATTGTTTATTAGAAGGTACTCAGGGCTGGAACTTCTGTCTCATAGGTTCATTGTGAGCCTTGTGGGGGTGGGGGCTTGTTTTCTCTGGGTGACACCACTGCTCTGCCTACTCCTTCCCTTTGCCTCCCTGGCTATTTCCTATTTACCTTATCCTGCAAGGCCTCCTCTATGTTTCATTAATTTAATTAATACTTACACAACTCTTACTATGTGCCAGATGTTGGTCTAAGCACTTTACAAGAATTGACTCCAAGTTAATCCTCCTGACTGCCTTATGAGGCCGAGGCAGGGACAATTATTACCCATTTTATAGATGAGGACACTAATAGAGAGGCTAAGTAGCCTGTCCAAAGTTACACAGCCAGTGTGTGGCCAGAACTAGGGTGTGGACCCAGGTAGCCTGGGTCCAGTTTCCATGCTCTGTGCTCTTAACCACTCTGCTGCCTTTTGACAGCTTCCTTCAGAAACCAAGGGCAGTTCTAGGCGGCTCTGCTGAAATTCCAACAACCGAAGCTGAAAGCTCTACCTTAGGTCTAACCCTAGACCACCTCCAAGTCCCACAGCCACTTGTATTTTTTCTGCTGAAGCTTCTCACCTAAAATGTGACTGCCCACTTCCACGTTCTTCCCAGGTCTTTGCAGAGCCTTTGTGTGCTTGGTGACGGGCATACAGTTGATGCTTAATAGTCATTTTTTGACCAGATGGATAAATAATGAGAAATGGAATGACCTGAAGACAGTTGGGAAGGTGGCACCAATGGGACTGGGGACTAACTAGTAGTGGGCATGGGGTATGTGTCTACCATGACCCCCACAGGTCTGGCATGGGTGACCAGGTTGGCTGTAGAACTGAGATGGGGATGAAGGAAAGGGATTATTTGGGGAAAGGTGATAGATTCGATTTTGGTGAGTGCAGTGGGCCTGTGGGACATCCTAGAGGAGATATCCGGCTGGATATATGGGACTGGGCTCAGAAGAAAGACCGCGGTGGGGGTGGGGTATCCTGGGAGATTTGAGATCTGTAGATAAAGGAGGGTAATAGAGACAGTGCTGAAGGAGGCAGAGGCAGGATGGTCAGCACGCCCTTGCCCTGCACCTTGCTGCTCCCATAGGAGCTAACTGAGCAGAGGTGCTTGAGGCTGGCCTGAACTTTCTGCCAAGGGCTGAGGGGCACCAGGCTTTGGGATGAGAGCCTGGGCCTGTGCTCTGCACTGCTGTCAGAAAGGAGAGCCCACATGCTAGAGGGCTGGTGGGTACCAGGAAAGTATCCCTGAGCTGACTGTACCTAGATGTGAATACTGCGATAAGGCCTGAAATCACAGAGCCTCCCAGGGAGGACAGCCAGTGATAGGGCAAAGGGTCAGGTCCCTCCTTTGAGCTCTTCTATCCACAAGAAGGTAACGAAGGCAGGTACACTCAGAGGAAGAAGACCCTAAATCCCTGCAGCTCTCAGCTTTAAATGAAAAATCCACAACTGCCTTTGCTAGATTCGCTGCGAAGGTTCTTTGAAGCAAAAGAGATACCCAGACAGGGGCGCCTGGGTGGCGCAGTCAGTAAAGCGTCCAACTCAGTTTTGGCTCAGGTTGTGATCTCAGCATTGTGAGATCAAGCCCCACATCGGGCTCTGTGCTCAGCATGGAGTCTGCTTGGATTCTCTCTCCCTTTCCCTCTGCCTCTCTACCCGCTTATTCTCTCTCAAATAAATAAATAAATCTTTAAAAATAATAATAAAAAAAGGAAATGCCAGACAGAGGGACAGACTGACAGATAGCAGCTGAGGGGTCTCCTTGCTTGCTTCTAGAGCTATGCTGAGCTAAGCTAGCCCTGTGGTGGGCACCTGCTAGGCAGGTGACTTCAAGAGGTCAGTGGATCCCTTTCTAGAGAAGCATGTTGGTATGGAGGTGGAGGGGGAGCCTGGCAGATTCCTTCCCTCCACTCTCAATTTCCTTACTCGGACCCCCTGCCTGAAGTTCTACCTTTCAGGTGTTCATATCTCTGAGCCCTCAATTTTTGGGGGGGTTCCATGATAAAGGTAAGATATTTCTGTGCAGTTATGCCCCTTGTTAGCCCCCTAACCAAATGATTGGGCGAAGGAGTAACCACTTCTCTGGCTCAGGAGCTGGGCTGCTATCTCTAGGTTTCCAGTGGCTTCTGAGCATGCCTCCCTTCGATGGTGGATGTCTGTGTATGTGTATGGGGGTAGGGAGGGACAGCTGTAGGCCAACCACGGGGTTCCAGGCCCCTTTCCCCTGGAACTCCAACAACTACTTGGGCTGTGAGTTCTACCTCAGAAATAACCCCAACAGGCTCCCTGGCTGTCCTTGCTTACCAGTTGGTAGAAGGTGACGTGAGGTCCCTCGGCATCATAAAGGAACCACCAGGTGGCGGCAGCCACCGTGGCCAGGCCCACGTACACTGCAAGGAGGAGAGGAGGAAACTGGCTATAGTGGATAGCTGTGGTTTTCTGGCATCGACTTCCCCTTCCTAACAATCTCCTGAATTTCTGTCAAAGAACAACCCTCTCCCTCTCTGAGCCATGTGGTTTGCAAGCACCTGTCCTTAGTAACAGTGGTGGGCCCTGACCGGCAATCAGCACCCACCACTCCCCTGGCCACGGTGATTGGTAGGAGATAAGCAGGTGACCCAATCTGGGCCAAGAACAGGTCTGAGACTTTTGTCATATTACTGAGGGGTCGCTCTCTGTTCTGTTGAATTTGGGGTTGGGATGGAGTAAACATGAGGCTACAGCTGTAGCAGCCATCCCCACCTCCAGGGGATGCCTGAGAATGGAGCTGAGGCAGAGCCAAAATATGCCGGTGATCCTGAGGCCTGGATCCAGCCATACCCGAGGCATGCTCTAGTCTTTTCCATGAGATGAGCCCACAGTTTCTTTTGGCATGAGCCAGGCCCAGGCATTCTGTCTGTAGTTTGCAAGCCTAAGTGAGAGAAGCTCTCAAGAAGCCCCTGAAACCCCAATGAGGGCGCCACTCACCTCCAATAGCCAGATATCGAAAAAAGAGCCAGCCGCTGATGAGGGCCTCATGAGGGTTCCTTGGCAGCTTCTCCATGATGTCCAGGTCTGGTGGGTTAAAGCCCAGGGCTGTGGCAGGTAGCCCATCTGTCACCAGGTTCACCCAAAGCAGCTGCACAGGGATCAGGGCTTCCGGGAGGCCCAGAATTGCCGTGAGGAAGATGCTGGAACCAGAGTCACAGGCTCTAGTCCCCAGCAACTGGGGGGTTCAGCTCCTACTCACACCCAAGGCTGGGAAGCTCACCTACTGTCTGCACAGGAGCCCCATCTCACTTTGCCAGTTCTTATGTGTGCACATGGCTCTGCCCCACACTGGGTCAGTCCTGCGCTCAATCTCAGCTCTGGAGCCTGGACAAATCTGCCCTTTAGGCCTCTCCTGCTTAGGCCACAACTCCTCTAGGGCATGTGCGCACATGGACAACGCGCGCCTGAGTACATACACATTTTTTTTTTTAACAGACAGGCCACACAATTTAGCACAGGCCACACAATTACACAAACATAAGCACCTACAATGCTTGTCCTCACATGCAGAGACTGCAGAATTCACATGTGTCCAGGCAAACCTGTGCTCACCATTCCCCACAGGCATCTCTCACATGTGAGCCTGAGTGTGTACAAATTATACACTGGCACAAATCCTCTGTGCTTGTACTTATGCCCAAAGATGCACAAGAGCACACATGCACATGTGTACACATACCTTTCATTTGAGTACACACACCATGCTCACACACAACTGTGTGCACACATTCACATACACATGTGAGCACAATTACTGCCCCAAAGTGGGGCTAGTTCTCCCATCTTGCCAACTCTAAATGTGGGAGTTATGGCTGAGGGATGATAGGGCACTTTTTAGGCCCCTCTTTGGGGGCTGGGGTTCACCGAGGCCTCTGGAGGAATGATGAGGTGCTCCTGCCCTTGCCCTCCTTGAGGTGAGACCCTAGGAGGCCCCCGCCAGGGCAGAACATGTGTCCCTCCACCCTTATAGCCCCATCCCAGGAAGAGGCATTTCCCTTAGTGACCTAAAGCTGGTCAAGAGGGCTGGGAAGAGGAAATCCAGGGCCTCACCAGACCACCTCGCCCACATTGGAGGAGATGAGGTAGCGGATGAACTGCTTCATGTTGTTGTAGATGGCACGTCCCTCCTCCACCGCGGCCACGATCGAGGCAAAGTTGTCATCTGACAGCACCATCTCGGCTGCTGACTTGGCCACAGCTGTGCCAGAGCCCATGGCAATGCCAATCTCTGCTTTCTTCAGAGCCGGGGCATCATTCACCCCGTCTCCGGTCTAGGGGCAAAGTTAGGTAGAATCATGCCTAAGAAACTTCACTTCTCCTTCCTTGACTCCCCTCAACTAAGTCTATCCCTAAGCTCAGGGGACATCCCCAAGGAAGCAGACAGCTGAACAGAGCAAATGGTGAGGTTGAAAATGAACTTAAGAGATTGGGCTGGGGATGAGGTGGTTGCAGACCAGGACAATTTTGAAGAGAAGATCAATTTGAAGGTCCTCATCTTCTTGATGAGGTGGACTTGGGGAAGACGGTGGGTCACTGATGATGGTGGAGATGAAATTCAGGTTGGATGTGGTGTAGAAGACGAAATTGAGATTAGGGGCAAAATTAAGGTTAAGTCAGGGATGAGGTCAAGGTTGTGGCCCAGGAAAAGAACCAGGTAGGTGTTATAGCTAAAGGTTGGAGCCAAGGTGAAGGTCTGGGTCAACACTGGACTCAGGTAAAGGTCAAGTCAAAGTCAGAGGCCAAATCAAGGTTATGGTCCACATCAGGAATGATGTCACAGTCAAGGTTGGAGATGCAGTCAAGGTCAAGATTAGAGGCCATATAAAGTTGAGGTCTACAAAAAGTATTGGTTTTTAGGGGTCAAGGTCAATGTCAAGGATCAGGTCAGGGTGCAGGTCAAGACTGCAGCCCCTAACAAGGCTGAGCTCAAAGTAAAAATCAGATTAAGATGGTCAAGTTCAAGGTCAGGAACCAAGTCAACATGAAGGTCAAAAATAAAGTTAAGAACCAGATTACAACTGTAGTCAAGACTGGTGACCAGCTCAGTTATCAAGGTCAAGACTGGATCACAGGTTAGCATTAAAGTCAAGGTAAAGGACTGGAGGTGGAGGTCAACAGAGACCAGGTCAGGGGTGAGATTGGGGTCAAGAATCAGATCAGTGTTGAGAATAGGTCTGTAATCAAAGAATGAGACAAAAAAAAAAAAAAAAAAAAAAAAAAAAGAAAAGAAAAGGAAAGAAAACTGGGCCCAAACAAAAGGTCTATCCAAAGGTGAATGGGTAAATAAACTGTGGTTATAGTCACATGGCAGAATGCTACTCAATGATTAAAAAAAACAATCATCTACTGATATCCAAACAACATGGATAAATTTCAAAAGAAAGAAGCCAGACACAAGAGTACGTACTGTATGATCCCATTCATATGAAAATCTAGGACAGGCAATCGATGGTGGAAAAATGGCCTGTTGTGAGAGAGGGGCCTGATGGGGAAGGTATGTGAGGGAACTTCATGGGTCCATAGTAATGTTCCTTATCTTGATAAGGGTTCGGATGACATGCAAAGGTGTGTCTGCACTTATCAAAACACATCAAATGAATGATATGCTTAAGACTTGTGCATTTCATTGCATGTAAGTTTTGCCTCAAAAAGGAAAAAAAGAGAACCACAAAGAAATGCTGCTCTCTAGAGTATGCATTCTAGATTATGTGAGGGTGAAGTGTACCAATGCCTGCAACTTCCTTTGAAATTTATTTAAGAAAAGATGGATTAAGGATGGATAGATGGATAGGTATTTGCAAAGCAAACAGAATATTACGTGTAGAATCTAGATCATAGATATTACAGGTGTTTACTATAAAACTATTTTAATTTCTTTCTGTTTGAGATTTTTTGTAACAAACTGTTGGAAAAAATAAGAATGAAGCAGAGGCAGAGGTGGTATGGGTTGCTCTTTCTAAGCTCTATGGCCAGTGTTCCCCTCACCCCTCCCCACCTCAACTCGGCTCCCATCTTGTGGCCTCACCATGGCGGTGATCTCATTAAAGGACTGTAGGTTCTCTACGATTCGGGACTTGTGTGCAGGTTCCACGCGGGCGAAACAGCATGCTGTGCGGCAGGCATGGCGCTGCTCCTCAGGGCTGAGGTCGTCAAATTCGCGACCTGTGTAGGCCTTCCCCACCACGTCCTCTGCGTCCCTGAAGATGCCAAGGCGGCGGCAGATGGCCACAGCTGTTCCTTTGTTGTCCCCTGTGATCATGACCACACGGATGCCGGCCTGGTGGCAGCGTGCGATGCAAGCAGCCACCTCAGGCCTTGGAGGGTCCAGCATGCCCACGCAGCCCACAAAAGTCAGGTCCATCTGTAGGGAGGGGGCAGATGCAAGTGGAGCCTGGGCCCATGCTCAACCTCCTACCTGCCCAGCCTTTGCAGGGAGACGCACAGCTCCCAGCCTTGGGGCTCTGCCCTGGCACCCACCTCGTACTGCACAAACTTGCTGCAGTCGTCCAGCTGCATGTCCTCCTTCCTTGGGGGTGCATCCCGAGTGGCCAGCGCCAGGCAGCGCAACATGTCTGAGCCTGAGCCCCAATCCCGAATCTTGGCCAGGATCTGCTCTCTGCACGTGGCAGTCAGGGGTACTGTGTGGCTTCCCACTCGGACTGAGCTGCAGCGCTCGATCACACTCTCAGGAGCCCCCTGTATCATGGGTGAGGGGAGAGGCAACTCTGTCAGTCAGGACCCCTTCCTTCCCCTCTTGCCCAACTGAGGAAGTTGAGGCCCAGAAATGGAAAATGCCATCCAAGGGGACACAAAGCAAGATATGGCCCAGATTCCATTCTTTGAAAGTTCAGAGTGAGAACCAAGGGGGCCTCACTGTGAGAAAACCCAAAAGGAATGGGGGGTTGTGGCTGCCCATTGGGTGGCACCCTCCCCCCTACCAACCCAAAGCTGGGAAGGTCTGCTGCAGCATTTGGGGAGGGGGGGATAGAACGGGCAGCCCTCCTACAGGTCCTGCCTCCCTGCCAATCTGGTGCAGCTGGGATCCCAATTCTGCAGGGGGCTCAGCAACAGGAGGCAAGCTGAGCCCTGCCTGGGGACCAGAAATAGAGCCATGCTGAGGGTGTGGCTCTGGGAAGGTGTTCTTGGGGGTGACATGTTTCTCAGTAGCCTTGGGGTCTCACCTGGGGTCTTGCCTCTATTCACACCTTGGGAATAGCTTCTGAACCCTCCATCAACGCCTTCTCCCTCTCCCCAAAAGGCACTCCAAATGCTAAGTTTTCAAGGTGGCCCAAGATCCCAATACAGAAGCCTTTTCATTTCAAAAGGGGTTAAAACCTCCATTTCAGTGTGAAGTTAGGGCTGTCATTCCTACTTCAGGTTGAAAAGCAGTGACAGGCAGTGTGATGGGCAGAAGTCTGGATGGGAGACTTCCTTCCCTAGGACTCAGTTTCCAGAACATGAAGCACCAGAGATGGGCACCAACCACCGCAATACCCCCATCAGAGGTAAAAAAGGCTTTTGAGACCTTCCAGCTTGACCTTGCCATTCAGATGGGGAGACTGAGGCTCATGGAGGAGCATAGGTGACCCCAAGGTCATGTGACAAGGCAGTGCCTCTCAGCCCAGAGTTGGGGCCATGGTGAGCGGCAAGCCTTGGTGCCTGGCCCTGGCTTTATCTCCACCAAGGCTGGATCCTGCTCCCAGTTCCCCATGGAGGGCTGACCACCCTCATTCTAGATTCACTGCTTCGACAGTGGGCCTCACACCTCCCTCAGTCTCCCACAGTGGCAGTCACTAGCTCTTCAGAGGACTGAAGATCAGACCTCCCAGGGACTCCACATGTGCAGAAGCCCCAGGCCAATTAGGCAGGCCCCACCTTCACAAACATCTTGCTGCCCTGGGCTGCCAGGCCAGGGCTAGTAGGCGTGCAGTACACTGACATGGACTTCCGGTCTCGGGAGAACTCCAGGGTAAACTCCTTACGCATCAGCTGCTTGATGACCTATGGGGCTCAGAGGGGTCAGGATGTGAGGGGCAGAGCCAGAAACTCTCACTGCTTTCTTTCCAGCAGCTTGATCCCACAAAGAGCCTCTTGCTCCCTGTGGGATGATGTCTACCCTCCTCTGATCCTGACATGTGAAGCCCCCATCTCCCTCCCTCCCTCCCAAAAGGCTGCCACTTCCTGACCATGCTGTGCACTTCCCGACTCTGGGTCCTCGCCCACACTCAGTCTTTTCCTTTCTTTTCTCTGTAGCCAAGTCGTACCAGGGTCCGAGGTCCCTCCTCCTCCCAGAGGCCTCCCAAGACCTTGTCGTCCTCTCTTTCTTCTCTAGATGCCCAGACGCCCCAGCTACGAGGTCTGTGGCCAGAGCCCTCACTGTGCTTACCGCATTGCAGGCACTGGCTCGCTCCACCCGGGATAGGGCCTGTAGGTTGGTGTCAAACACATTCATCTTCTCCACCAAGCAAGTCAGAGCCGCCTCCGTGGCCTCTCCTACCTTCTCATACACGCCCTTAGCCTGGTGGGGCCCAGAGTACAGGGGGTGAAGAGCAGGGCAGCCTCCAGTGGACCCCCATCCTTACCTCCCACATCCTTACCTTACCTCCTGGCCCCTGGAGCTCCCTTTACCAGAGTTACCTTTGACCTCCTTTGCAGCAGACCAGTGGCGCCCTTCCCAGTCCAGCTGACATGAGGTCTGGATAGTGTCTGGCACTGAGGCTTCCCTTCCCTTCTGACACCCCCTCCGCCCCCCCCACCCCCTCCCGCCCCGGTCATCAGTGAACATGTATCCTCCCTGCTACCCACCTCACTCTCTGCAGGCCCCTTCTCAGCCTCCTTCTCCAGATTCCCCAGATTCCTCTTTCTAAACTCTGCTGTCCAGACCCTGCTCCTTCCCTCCCACCTTCTCTCCCTGAGGCCTCATACACCCCATTTCCCCCACCTTTCATGTGCTTGACTTCCAGGGCCCAGCCTGGCAGTGACATTTCCGCTGAGCTCCGAGCCCACATATCTAATTGCTGCCTGTTGGACTTGGTTCCTTAGTGACCCTCAGGCCACCTCCCCTTATCCCTATATTTGCCACTCCAGTGACAGTCCTAGCCAGAACAGCAACCAGGAGGTACCCTCCCTCTCTTTCACCTAGCCAGTCACCAAGTCCCACCCTAAATCTCCAACCCATGCTTTCTTCCCTTTCCCTGGAGCCCCAGCCAGCAACTCTCTGACCTGGGGGACCGCACAGGGGCTCCCTGAATCCACTCTTGCCCTGTCTGTGCCATCCTCCACACAAAAGCCTAGGTGATCTTTGGTAAATGCAGATCTGACCATATATATCACTCCTCTGCTCAAAACCCCTTGGTGGCTGTCTACTGCCTTCAGCTCATTATGGGACCTGACTTGATCTGGTCAAGTCCCTCCCTCAGGCAGGAGTATCTTCATGCATGTTCCATTCCACTGCTCCAGCAGCAGGTAAGGGCATTCAGTGCCTGCATCCCATCAGCTTGTTATGACCTGTGGGCCTTTTCTGGGCTGGGCCTTGCCTTCTACTGTAAACACCCTCCCTAGTCCTACTGCCCAAATCTCTTCCTCGACACCGTGGCACTACAGTCCCTTACATTACCGTCTTCCACAGCCCAAGAGCCCTGGGGCATAGTCTCAAAGCCAGTGTGAGAAAGCAGTGGCGGTGGGGGTCTGCAGGGGGGCAGTGTTCCTGGGGTGTGGCACTCCAAAGGAGCAGGGACTGCCAATCCTGGGAGTTTTGAGACTCTGGAGAAGGGTCACCTGGGTACTAGTGAGGTCACGAAAGAGCGCTGGGTCCCACCTCGTTGTAGTCCAGCGCCGAGTCGTTGCAGAGGGCACAGATCGTCGCCAGCTCCACCAACCCATCGAACTGCCCACAGTGCACAAGCTGCTCCTCCTGCCTCCTGTGGGGCCGGGCCTTCGTACCAGGGCATTTGGCCCCATCCCTGGGAGGTGGATGGCCTCCTGATCCCTCCCACAGAACTCAGAGCTGTCCAGTGTGGCTCAGCTCACCGCGGAACCCCGCCCACCACACCCCCTTGCCCAGCACTCACACTTCGCCCTCCGGGGCATAAGTGGTGCCTGAGACGGTGAACTCGTGCAGATGGCAGGAGCCTGCTTCGGCCTCGGCTACCACGAACATCTGGAGAGGACAGAGGCATGCTTAGGCAAGCCCTCACCTCTCTCCTTTTTGGGCAGCCAGTCTGAATAAAGCCTGACCCAAAGGTGGGATCCTCTGGGCCCCTGGAGTAGCTGCTGGCCTTCTCTCCTGCCAAGCTCTGGAAGGTGCAGTGTGAGAGTAGGGTTCTGGCTGTGGCAGGGCCTCTGCTCTGGACCCCCTGAGGGGTATAAGGCAGATTCCTCAATGTTCTGGATGGAGCCCTGACATGGGGCAGGAAGCCTGGGTCCTTGCCCATTTTGTTAATGCAGCTCCCGGCTGAGCACATGAGCATTAGTTTCTCCACTGGTAAGAGGAGAAGAGAGTGGGATCAGAGTACAGCTGCCCCTCTTTTCCTCTTGAAGGGATGGGTTCCTGGCCTCTAAGGGTGGAAACCCACACACTGCTCTGAGGCACAGACTCTCCTGCGCAAAGGTGTTCGCAGACAGTGAGCTCTTGCCTACAGGGCCTGCTGGGTCACCCGGCCCCTACCTATGCACCCCAGGGTCAGGGGGTTTACCCCTCCCAGGGCAGCCCATTTCCTTGCCTGTCAGCCAGCTTCACCCAGGAGATGGTTCTTGCTTTCCAGAAGTTGCCTTGCTGCACATTTCCAAGTCAATGACCAGCTCAGCACCCAGTAGGTGCTCAACAAATGTCCCTTTTTTGTGCTCCCCTCCCTACTCCTGAGGGCAGCCCTCCAGCCAGCATAGCTCTTGAGAAGTGAAGTTTCTCAGGCCCTCTTCCAGCAAGTAAGGCCTCTACAAATTCCCTATAGTGTGTTTTCCAAATCTTTATTACAGTTAAGGAACACTCTGTTCAAATGAAGTCCTACTAGAGATTTTAGAGGTCAGGGGCCACAGGATGTAAAGCTTGCTGGTGCCCCTACCCCTGTGGCAGCCTCTAATGGGCTTCAGGGTTTTGGATATAGAGCCTGAGTTTCCCAGTGGGCAAATTACAGGAGCAGAGGTGGGAGAAGGGTGATGGGGGGAATCTGGGAGGGGTGGGAAACCCACAGCCTTCACCATTACCCCACACACACCTCTGCCTCATGGGCCTGCTGGAGTTTCAGCCAGAATCCCTGGAGCATGCAGGCAGCAGGCCCAGGATCTGGGATTGAGTGCCAGGAAATGGGACAGTTCTTGACCCAGCCCTTCCCAGGTCACTGGAGCTGGCCTATCTGGTGATAGGCATTGGCTGTGGAGTCATGGTGGAGCAGGACAGAACCTGGTTGGGTCCAGGCCCAGCTTGGCTCAGATGCCAAGGCTCTACTTGACCCTCTGCTTTGTCCTTTATGGCTGTCTATCAAAGCTTGCATACCCAAATTTCAGCTGGAGAAACTGAGGTTCGTAGACAGGCAATGACCTGCCAGGGCCCTACAGTGACATCTGGGTCCTAGTGACACATGTCTAGCCAGACTTTGCTGCTCTGCCCCATGAAAGCCTGGAGCTGCTCCCCACCATGGGGCAGCCCACAGGTCTGTCCTCCGTCCCTTGCCAGAAAGGAGTCAGGGGGCAGCCCGAGGAGGGAGCTCAGCCTGCTGAGCATCACACAGCAGCACCAGCAGGACCCCAAGCCGACTGCAGCTTCTCACCCGGCAGACAGACATCTGGTTGGTGGTGAGTGTGCCAGTCTTGTCGGAGCAGATGACTGAGGTGCAGCCCAGGGTCTCCACGGAGGGCAGGCTCCGCACAATGGCATTCTTGCGTGCCATGCGCCGTGTGCCCAGAGCCAGGCAGGTAGTGATAACAGCCGGGAGGCCCTCAGGGATGGCAGCCACGGCCAGGGCCACGGCAATCTTGAAGTAGTAGACAGCGCCATGGAGCCAGGAGCCGCCATGGGCCGGGTCAGCAAAGTGGCTGATGTTGATGACCCACACGGCCACACAGATCACAGAGATGGCTCGGGACAGCTGCCGCCCGAACTCATCCAGCTTGCGCTGCAGTGGCGTCCGCTCTGGCCCCACTGCCGCCATCTGGCTCCGGATCTTGCCCAGCTCCGTGTACAGGCCTGTGGCCACCGCCACACCCAGGGCCCTGCCCGATGCGATATTGGTGCCCTGGCCGGGGGAGAGATGAGAAGGGCTGCTTAGCATCCCGACGGGAGCCCAGGACCCCGACCCCTTCAGGCTAGGGCAACGTTCTTATCCCCTATTGGGCTTCCTTTGTCTCCATGTCGCTCAGTGCTCCCAGCCTTACGCAGCTATCCAGTACTGAGCTTTGTCGGTCGTCCCCATGACAGTGCTAACTCCGCCAAGGCCAGGCAGAACTCGCTGCAGCACCATATCCCCAGTGCCTGTCATGGGGCCTGGCACAGGAAGCACTGCACCAATACTGACAGTGTGATCACCTAGCACAGCACAATACCAACTTTGAAAAATGCGATTCATAAAAAGCCAATGTGGCCACACCGGAGTGCCAGGCTGACTGTGATCCTAGGTAAATATTTACTGAAGAATCCAGAGAACTTGAGTTTACGTCCATCCACTCCCAAGGCCCTGGTAAAATCCCTAAGTCCTGGTATAAAGGCTAGCTAGCCTGGAGCGTCTGTGTCCTCTTCTATAAAATCGTTTGACAAAGCTGCTGCTCTGAGGAGGCTAATAAGCTGGTATCCCCTCAGACAGGTGCCCTGTGCTGAGGCTGGAGGAAAGGTAGGTGCCACCGGCAATCTCAGCTTCTTTCGTCCGCCCCCCCCCCCCCTCCCCCCCCCCTTTTGCAGGCCCTTCAGCTAAGGAAATGACCTGCTGTTAGCTGGAGCATCTCCCTTAGAAAGCTACCTCATGACAGCTACTGATGCTTGAGCATGCCCTGTACACCCCCCTCCCCACTTCAAAGCAGCTGGTCCAAGGCTTCCATGTATCTAGGCAGGGTGCTCCCCTTAAGAACTCTGGGCAAATATCGCTTTCTCCATTTCTGTTCACTTCCGGGGAGGTTTTCTAGCCTTATAACTTGGTGCCACGGGCCACGGCCAAATGGCCTGACCCATCCTCATGGCTCCCATGTTCAGCTTCAGGTGTTTCTGGGCAGCCTGTAAGTTATCAACGGTTAAGTCCCTTTGAGGCCACAGAGGCATATCATTCCCACCAGAGTTGAGCCCACCACTTGCCCTGAAAAGAGCCATTGGGCCCTGGCATCTTGCCTCAGGGGGTTGGTTTTCCCATCTGAGAAATGGACTGTTTCTGCCAGCCTCCACCACTTTGACAACCTTTATCTCTAGAGGAGTCTCCATTGAGTGATTATGGGCTAGCTCTATCCCTCTCCAGGTTAAAGCAGGATAAGCCTAGGAGGCAAGAGGGAAAGCTTTGGAGTCAGAATGTCTCAATTCACATCCCAGCACTACCATTCACTGGCTGTGTGACCTGGAAAATGCAAATAACAAGAGTACTTACTTTAAAAGCACCGCGAGGCTTAAATACATGTAAAGGGCTTAGAACAGTGCCAGGCACACAGCCTTCAGTAAACACAAGCTATTACCAGTACTATAAATGTGTACATATTGTCAATAATCGAGGAGGTTCTTTCTGGTAGGGCTTTAACTGATTAAATGTTAAAGTTTTTATTATCAGTGTCCAGACAAAGGCCCCAGCCATCCCAGGAACTTACGGAGAAGAGCATGTTCTTCTTGTCCTGGTTCACAGCTCTGGGATCCAGGATGGCATCAGTGTGCTTGGTCACAGACACGGATTCACCTGGTCACGGAATCAGAAATGAGAAGCCCCACATGAAGACACCCCCATCCTTGGACCTATCCCCTGCTCAGCCCTAGCCTCTGGGCCTCACCTGTCAGGATGGATTGGTCCACTCTCAGTGTGGTGGACTTGATCTCGATGAGGCGAAGGTCAGCGGGTACTTTGTCCCCCACTGTGGAGAGAGAGTGGCTGAGTGTGGCTTTTGGCACCACCCCTTGGCAGAGCCAGGAGGACGGCCAGGAGCCAAGGCTAGGGCTGAGAGGCAGGGGCCTGGGCTGTGATCCCCGAGATAGATGCTGCTCCCCCCTACAGTCTCCTGATCTGTCCAACAAGGTTTTGGCTGAAGAGCTTTGGAGGGATCCGAGAGCTACCTGCTGTGTATGAGCCAGAAAGATGAGGGCATAGACAGGGATCGGCTCACCAGCATCACATAATGAAAAGAGGCCCCCAATGTACCTGCCACCTCCACGATGTCTCCAGGGACGATGTCCCGGGCACGGACCCTCTGCACACCTTTGCGGTCTGAGCGGATCACCTTGCCCATCTCAGGCTCATACTCCTTCAAGGCCTCAATGGCGCTCTCAGCATTGCGTTCCTGTAGAACATGAGGCAGGTAGGTGGTCATCCCCACTGGCCCTTGCAGGCTGACCCCTTGTAATGACACCCCTGGGGCCTGGGATGGAGCTAGAAGCAGTAGGACCTCCAGGACTCTAACATCAAGTGGCGGTCACATGGAGCAGTTGGGAGACCCGAGGGCCCAGGCCCAGCTCTGTGCCTCCCACCTGCCATACGCCCACGACAGCATTGGCCACGAGGATCAGCATGATGACCAGGGGCTCCACGAAGGCTGTTGCTGTCTCTTCACCCTCCTCAAAGCAGGCCAGGACCTATGGAGTCAGAGCTGGTGAGTTGGGGCGATGCTATGGGCCACGGTCTGCTCACCATTTCCTTCATACCCTGGGTCTGCTGTCTCCTGCTTTAGGAGAGGTACCCCTGGGGAGCGCTGGGCTTGGAGAGGGCTGCTCTGAGACCTTGGCTCATCTGCAGGTAGTGACTACCGCCGTCCACGTCCCACCCAGCCAACTTCCAGGATGCGGGGCAGTTGTACAGCTAGAGGTCTCACTGTCTGCCTGGCTGTGGTTTTCCAAGTGTGATGCCAGACTGGCAACCACAGCATCACCTAGGACCTTGTTAGAAATGCAATTCTCAGGGTCTATCCTGGTGCTCCCGTGTCGGGAACTTTGGGGTGAGGCCCAGCAGTCTATGTGTTAACAAACCCAGGTGATCCCGTTACAGGCTTGAGCTTGAAGTCCATTGGCCAGAGAAGCATAATTCCAGCCAGAGCCCAGGCCTGGAGGCAGAATACCTGGTTAAAGTCCTGTTCCCACCTCTTGGCCCAGTTGGGTACTTGTCACTCCCTTCCACAGGTCTCAGTGGGTCCATTGGAACTGTGGAGGGGCACCGGCACCATTTGGGCTCAGCTGTTGTAAGGCCCCTGCACCGATAGGCTTTTTTTTTCTCTGTTAAGAGTCATCAGTTTCCACAAGAACAGGTGCCAGGAAGGCCAGACACAGCTGGCTGGGCCCCTGCTTCCCTGCACTCCATGTCACCAACCTGAGGTCTCCTCCCCAGGCCCTGCTGGGCACAGGGCCAAGAGCAGGAACTGTGTCCACCCTCAGGGTGGCCATGTTCCTGCATTACCCTTGGGTTTCTGCTGCTCAGCCATCAGTGAGAGCTACTGTCCCCCACCCCACAGCCCCATGCTGGCCCCGTGGCCCTGCAGGTCCAGGAGGCATTCAGGCAGTAAGAATGGGGGAGAGCAGCACAGACAAGCTGTAAGAGGTTAAGGCCCAAATTCTTCTGTGGGGCACTGGCAGCCATGGGAGCGGCTCTCCACGAGGGACAATTTGGCAACATCTGGAGACTTTTGATTATCATAACTGGGGGTACCGCTGGCATTAGTGGGTGGAGGTCACAGATGTTGCTAAATCTTCTCCAGCTCCTAGGACAGCCTCCATACAAATAATTATCAGGTCTAAAATGTCAATAGTGCTGTGGTTGAGAAACCTGGCCCTAAGGCAGGGAGGGGTGGGGATTAGACCTGTGCTTCTGAAAGCTCACTCTGACAGCCAGAGTGGAAGGGGACAGATGGGAGCCGGGAGTCCAGTGTGTAGGGGGCAGGCTTTGAGGTTTCAGGCAAGGGAAGCTGAAGTCTGAGCAAGGCAGGGGATGGGTAGAGGCCCGGGGATGTCCCCAGCTGAGAGGACAGACCTGTGGTTCAGAGTCTGGGCCTCTGAGCACTGGCCCAACCTGGCTCTCCCTTCCACGCTTTCTGATGCTGGGGGATGGGGGCCTTACTTACAAAGGAGACCAGGGCAGCCAACAGCAGGATGCGCACCAGGAGGTCCTCAAACTGCTCCAGCACCAGCTCCCACAGGGACTTCCCTGAGAACCGGAGCACCATGTGAAGCTTGGGTCCCTTACCGACTGACCTGCCCCCATTCAGAGCTGGAACCACCTCGGAGACCACCTGGCCCACTCCCTCCCTACCATTCAAAGGGTAAGAGCCTGAGGCCCTAGAGGCACAGGTGGGTGATACTGGGAGGCTCAGGCAAGCCTCACTCTGTTGGCGAGAGGGAAGGACACAACCTGAAAGTGAACAGTCCAAGGATGTCGCCTGGTGGCCTTGCAGCCCGCCCTGGCCCAAGCCTCACCTTCCTCATTTGGGAGCTCTGCAGGATCCAGGCAGCCACAGGAGCCATGAGGAGACAAGAGATAAATGAGTTATGCAGTGGGACTGTGGAGACGTCTCAGCAGTCCCTCCCAACTGTGCCTACCCAGGCCACCATGAAGGTCTAGACATGTCCCCACAGCTCTCTAAGGTCACAGAATGGATGGTCTGAGCCCAGAGGCTTCCACTCCTCCACTCACTTCACCCCACCCTGGTTAAGGAAGGTCTGGTATGGCCTGGCTCACCTTGGTTCAAGATCAGAGCCAGGAGGGCCCTTCTAGAACCCCCCTATCCCCCCACGTACAGAGGAGAAACAGAGTACACTAGAGAAGAGATGGGACCCCTGCGGTCACCAGGGAGTTGATAGCTCCCGGGCACTGCTCTTCCTCAGATGGCTGCACAATCCTATTCAATGTCCCCCACAGCCACGGCAAGGGTGGCCCTCCCTCAAATTGAGAACATTGGCTCGGGCTCCCTCTGACATACCTGCTCCTCTGGGAGCACTGACATAAGGTCTGCAGCACGGCCAGCCAGCTGAGCCCCGCCCTACCTGGGGTTCCCTTGGACATGACCTCAGCAACCAGCGTCCCAGGCAGCATAACCTGCCATGGTTCAGTTCCTAGAGGTTGAGTCTCAACTTGTTCCCTCCCAAACCCTCTACTCAGGGCAAGACCCATCCCACAAGCCCAGTCTGCGACCCACAGAACATTTTGAGGAATGATGCTCCCAAACACCACCAGGACCTGCTGTCACTTTACAACCTCTATTTTTATCTCCTACATTTCCTGAAGCACCTTTTATTCCAGGCAGAGCTGGTTGCCTCGGTACCTGAAGTCTTTGAATCTTCTCAACAGCCTAAGGGGTGACAGGGCAGGAATGCTCACCCTGTTTCACAGGTGCAAGAACTGAGATCCAGAGTGGAAAAGTGACTTGAACAAGGTCACGCAGCAAGTAGGCAGGTCTATGGGAAGGGGCAGGAGCTGGGCCTCAAAGGGTGGATTCCAATGGGCCTCTCTCTCCATAGGCTGAGCTTAGGCCCTGCTGAGGCCTGTCTGGGGCTCCTCCCCAACTGAGCCTACCTGAGCCCTGCTACTGAGTCCAGTCTCCAGGCCAGCAACATTGGCATCACCTGGGAGCTTGTCAGCAATGCAGACTCTGAGCGTCTATCCTAGGCTGGCTCTCTCTTCCTCTTCCTCCTTCTTGACACAGGTCCTTGTAACTGTCCACCTGTTTTTAGCTCAAGTATCTGCAAACATTTTTCCTGTGGGAGCCCTCTCCCCAGACCACCTGTTTGGAAGATCTGGGGCACCTGGCAGCTGAACCATGGAGAGTATCAAGGAGCCCACTGGACTGCAGGAATCCAGGAGGGAAACATATAACCTAAAAATACATTTTCTAGCATTTTTCTCCCTAGTCCTATTTTAGGCAACAGCTGACATTTTCCGTGGAAAATGTAATCTCCAGTGTCCTGCATTGAGATTAAAATCAAACAGACTTTTTCCTTCTGATCTATTTAGCTGAAGTGAACAGGAAAGGCAGGGGGAGGGCCAGGCCTGGTTTTCTAGCCAATTCTCCAATGGAGCAGGGTCCTTTAGAGGTCATCGAGAATAGTTCCAACCTCATGGCACACATCAGTCTGCTTCTGCCATGCTCTACCCAGGAAAGACTTCTAAAGCCCCTATGTCTATGAAGGTCTTCAGGGTTCCTGACCAAAAGAAGAGTTCATCCATAAGGCTCACCTGAATCCCTCCTGCTGTCTCCCCCACCCCTCCCCTCTGTCAGGCATGTAGCCCCTAGGCCACTGTATGAGGCCATTTTTTTTCTGGGCAGGGTCAAGACCTGGGGTTGGGAAGCATGTCATGTCACAGGGCACATAGCAGCTCGAGTTCCCCACAAGCTGCCCTCTGCCTGTCTCGGTGGTCTCTCAAGTTCTCCCCTTCTGCATTCTGACTCAAAATCTGACTCAGGATCCACTCTTTGGTGGTCATTCGTTCCCCAGATACTTCTGATTCTTCCCACCTTGTGGGCACATAGTAGGACCGCATTTCCTGGCCCTTGTGCAAGTTACAAAAAGAAGGATGCATGTTAGTTCTGGGCAGGGGCACCAACGTGGTGGCAGGAGACTCTCAACTTAGAAGGGCATTGTCCACTAGAACTTTCTGTGGTGATGGAAGTGCCCTCCAGCTACCCCATACAGCAGCTACCAACTGCACGCAGCTATCAAGCACTGGAAATGTGGCTACTGTGACTGAGGAGCTAAATTTAAATTTTACTTAATTTTCATTCATTTAAATTTAAATAACTAGACAAGGCTAGTGGCTGCGTATTGGACAGTGCAGATCTAGAGCTCTTTGTCCCTCTGGCACAGTAACCAGCAACCTGTGAGATGGTGTCTGCTCTGTGAACCAGAATCACAGAGTACAGGAGACACAGAACCCCCAGATGACCTGCCACTGACATAGTTATACAGTGTGAGCAAGAAATGACCTGTATTGTCTTAAGCCATTGAGATATGGGGTTACTGCAGCATAACCTAGCCGATCCTGGGTGGAACCCCCCTCTCCCTGGACCTAGCCTCTACTACAAGGTTCCCCTTTTACCCTTACCCACTCCCCTGGGGAAGGCTCAGCCCACCATGAGCTCTCAGGAGATGCCCTGCCTCTCCCTGTACATGCAATGCACATGCTTCTAGTCTTGCCTGAGCAGCTGGTTCCCTGTGGGGTCCTGAGCCTCATTTGGAAGATGGGGTACCCAGCCCCACCCCAAAGGGCTGCTGTGAGGATTATCATCATTATTAATAAGAACCACATTTACTGAGCACTTACTATGTCCCAAGAGCTTTACCTACACTATCTCCAGAGATGAATGGGGAGGTATTGTATGCAAAGCATATAAGATGTTACCCTGCAGCTAGAGTAACTATAGCAGAGTTATTAGTGTTGAGTGTGCCAGATGCCATGCACCTTCTAGTGCATTAACTCTCTTGTGATTCTCAAATAACCTGAGAAGGAAGGTACAATTATTATTCCCATTTTGCAGAGTAGACAACTGAAGCACAGAGAGGTTGAGTGACTAGTTTATGGTCATACAGCTGGGAAGTGGCAGCTTTGAACTCAGGTGGTCTGGCTTTTGGCCCTCTGCTTGGCCCCTCCTGCATTAACTCCTAAGCTGCTCTGCCTTCCCACCCTGTCCCGCTGCCTTCCCTGGCCAAAGTCACCTGAGAGAACTTGGCATCCTACGTTCTGATTGTTAGGCTGGATGCCCTCATCCCACTGACAAGCTCACCCCTTCATTGTGACCCCAGGCCACTAGCCAGAATCATCCCTGCCCAAAAAGGCTCTGCTGTCCTCACAGGTGGTTTCTGTGAGGGTTTTTTGGGCATTACTAGGCTCTGTCTGCTCAGGCCTGGTCTTCTTCAAACTTCAATCCTGTCAAGACCCCAGACAACCCAATTTTCCCTTCACATGACTGGGTCCCAGGGCCATGGAGGAACTAGGAGGGGCTAGCAGACTAGCAGCAGCTAGGAGAGCACCCTCCCAGCCTCTCCCCAGGCATCCCTGTTAGATGCTGTTTCCCCCTTGCTATCCTCAGGCTGTGTGTGGGGGGGGGGGTGTTGAGCCCTCAGCAGTGCCAGATGCCCCATCTGTTAAATGGGGAGAATGGCCCAGCCCTGCCCGCCTCTTGGTGCCATTCGCCAGGCTGTGCAGGCAAAGACAGTACTAGGAAGCACCCCCCACCCCCCCACATCCCTGCTGGGCCAGCCTGGTGGGAAGTAGCCCCCCACTATTCTTCTGAAATAGTGTACCTCTGGACCTCTCACATGGTGGACTCTGCCAGACAACCCTGCTCTGAGTCACTGATGCCAGACTGAGCTGGCCCACACCCCCAGATGCCCAACGTGGGGCTGGCCTAGAGGGGTCTGGAGTTAGTCTGTGGGTCCGGTGGGGGGGCAAAGAGGAGTATATGATCAGAGAAGCTTCATGGTTTAGGGCAAGCAACCTGGCCCGGAGGGCTAAGTTCATGTCTTGCTCTATCTCTTTATAGTTCTCTGACTATGGACAAGTCACTTAACCCCCTCTGTGCCTCAGTTTCCCCATCTGCAAAACAAGGATAATAATAGTAACTCCTCTTAAGTCATTGTGAAGATTAACTGACATGCTATTCATAAGGTGCTTAGAACATGCACAGCACATGGTAAATACTCAATAAACATTAGCTATAATATTAGTTATTAAAATGTAAGCTCCTTGCCAGTAGGACTCTGTTAAGTGCAGTGTCTCCAGCACCTGGAGCAGTGCCTGGCACACAGTAGGTGCTCAATAAAGATTTGTGAGCAAATGAATGACCTTGCCTCATGGACCATGAGTGGCTCTTCTTGGCCTGCAGAATAAAGATCAACCTTAGCATGGCCTTCAGGGCCTTCCTGGATCTGCCTCAACCTGGCCCTCAAGAATCCTCCTATACCTTAGGCATACGTCCATCTGCCAGCCAAGTGAGATGTCTCAGAACTGCCACCACCTTCCCTGGTTTTGCTAGAGCTTTTTCCCTTCCAAGATTTTGCTGGGGCCATTCCCTCTGTGCAGAGTACCCTTCCCTAAGTCCTCATCCAAACCCCAGCCTTTCAGGAAGGCTTCCTGGGAAAGCCCCTCCCCCTCTCCCCCTGCTCTTCTTTACCAATCATCAGTACTGGGGCCTCCACACCTGACTGGGACGCTTCCAGGGTGGGGAGGCGCTGAGTCATCCCTGGGCCCACAAAGAGCCTCACAGAATTGTTTACTCAGTTGCCCCACGGTTCAAGTAAAGGCTCTGGGCCCGGAGCCTGGAGCCCAGGAGAAGTGGGGTGCAGGGTCAACACTGCCCCAGGCTCCATGTACCACCTGCTCCCCTTATCTACCCTCTTGACTCCTTTCTTCTCATCTCAAAACATTGGAAACTGGTATTTCAACTTCTAAATGTTGGTTCCAGCCTGGAGAGGCAAGAGCTCACTGCGGTCTTCCTCGAAGGTAAGTTTACAGAGCAATTAAATCACCACTTGCAGAGTCACGGAGAGGCCTTCCCTGAGCAGGCCCCACCCAGCCCACCTGTCCCTGTCTAGGTCTCAAGAACCTACCTAGAGTGGACAACATGGCCCTGTTCTCAAGGGGCCTTGGGAAGCAGCTTTCCCAGTGCAGGGGCCTACAGCCTACCTGGCTGATCTGGCACTAGGTAACCCTGGCAAAGGGTCTGCTTAGCATCTATGTGCGAGCTGTGCTGTGGACAGACTCAGCTCTGCCTCAGGGAGCTCCTGGTACAAGGGGATGCTGCTTTTGGGAGGGGGGCTCTAAGGCTGTCCAAGAAGGCCAGTGGGCATGAAATCTACAGTGAAGCCTGAAAGACCTGTAGCTTCCCAATGCCTGCGGCCAAACCACACCTCCCTCAGATCCAAGAGTCATTTCATATCCTGAGAGCCCTTTAGGTGATCTCTTTAGGGGTTCCATGTCTGCACAGAGGAGGACACTGAGGCCAAGGAGGGACAAGTCCTCCTGAGGTCACCCAGCGAGTTGGACGAGTCAGACCTCACCCCCTCCTCCTGCCTGGCCCCACTCCCCTTGGCCAAGTTTCCAAGGGCCACACATCTGTACTTCCTGAGTTCCAGCAGCCAACTGGGGTCTGGGCTGAGGGCAGGGGATAAGGTCACAGCCCAGACCCCACTGGCAGTAATCTAAATCTGGCCATCCCTTCCACCTGTAGCTCTGGGGCTGGTGTATCCACTACACAGTTGGGCAGTGTGAGGTCCAGGAAGGCAGGCTCTGGTTCCTGTTAGAGACCTTCCCCCAGCTCCCCAGAACAGGAACAACTCCCGACCTTCTGGGCTCTTGCCTGACTTCCATATCACTGGGCTCTCCAGGGCTGTTAGGTGTTGGCGCACTTGGGAGGACAAGCCCAACACAGTTTTGCCTTTTGCCTTGGCTCATGTCCAGCAAAGGTGATGGGCGGTCCATTCAAAGACACAAGGAAATCAAATGGCTCCTAAATATATGGAAAAATGCCCAACCCGATTTGTAAACAGTGAAACACGAAGTAAAACTATGAGAGGACCCTTTTGCATCAGATCGGCACAGATCAAAATGTCCAGTAGCGCACTGCCGTGGGGCAGGGGCGAAGAAACAGGTGTGTCGGCTTTATGGAGAACAACTTCCCAACAGCTGTCAAAATTTACACTACGCATGCCTTCTGACCCAGCAATTCCACTTCTAGGAATTTATCCTTTGGCACTATTGACAAGTGTGTGAAGTGATCTGGGAACAAGAATATGCCTTCTAACATGTGTGATAGGAGAGGCTATGAACAATCCAAGTGCCCTCCAAAAGCCAGGCAAACAAAGACTACAACAGCCACACGAAACTCTGCATAGCCACTAGGAAGACTGCGGATGGCCCACATGGCACCACCTCCATGGAAAACAGGGGCAAAACAGCACTCACTATCATTCCCTTTCACATAAAGAAGATCATAGATCACAGACATAGATGTGTATGTACACAGAATATCTTAGGAAGGAGACACAAGACACTGGGAACACTGGGTGGTTGCGGACAGGTCTAGGGAGACTTAACTGTATCTTTTGTACCCTTTGAGTGTTGTACTATGTGCACAATTTTATTCAAAAAATAGACTGAGAAGATGTAGAAAGCCTCTGGAGGAAGCTGAGTGCTGGGCACCTCTGGGACCTGCAGGGAAGGGCATGCTCACAAGAGGTGCTGGGCCAGGGAGCAAGATGGCGGAGGAGTAGGAGACCTGGATTTTGTCTGGTCTCAGGAATTCAGCTGAATAGGGATCAAACCATTCTCAATACCTACGAACTCAACAGGAGATCGAAGAGAAGAACAGCAACAACTCTCTGAACAGAAAAGTGACCATTTACTGGAAGGTAGGACGTGCGGAGAAGTGAATCCGAGGCGATATTCGGGAGGATAGACGGCGGGGGAGGGGGCCTCTGTCGGCTGTTTCTAGCAAGTGATAGAGCAGCAGAGCACAAAATTGGAACTTTTAGAAGTCGGCTCTGCTGAGGGACATCGCTCCAGTGGCTAAGCGGGGGGTGGAACCCTCGCGGGACAGTGTGGTCTCAGGACCCTCGGGGTCACAGAAAGACCAAGGGTGCCTGAGTGCAGCAGAGCTCCCGGGTATCAGAGCAGGGAAGCCAGCCGCAGAGATGGAGCCGAGGCGCGGGCTCTCAGCTCGGGGTTGCCATAAACTGTGATCAGTGACATTCGGGCCACTGCTCCTCCAGCAGGGACCAAACAAGCGGCAGATCCTGGGACACTCCCCTTCCTCCCCAGGGAGGTGCAGCGCGGGAGCGCACCGCAGGGATCTGCTGGGTTTGGAGACTCCACATGGGGTCCGGTGCCAGAGATAGAAACAGTCACAGGCCGGGTGAGCACGGAGTGCGGCCGGAGACCGGGGACACGGGAGTGACTGACTGCTTTTCTCTTCAGGCGCACTGAGGAGCGGGGCCCCGCGTTTTCGGCTCCTCCGGGCGGAGATTGGGAGGCCACCATTTTCACTCTCGTCCTCCAAAGCTGTACCGAGAGCTTGCAGGGACAAAAGCTCCTGAGAGCAAACCTGAGCAGATTACTTAGCCTGGACCCGGCAAGGGCGGGGCAATTCCGCCTTCAGCAAAGACATTTGGGAACCACAGCAACAGGCCATTCCCCCAGAAGATCAGCAGGAAGAGCCAGCCAAGACCAAGTTTACCGATCAATGAGAACGGGACAATTCCAGCGCTAGGGGAATACTGCACATGGAATTCATGGCTTTTTTACCATGATTCATTATTTTTTCAAAGTTAATTTTTTAACTGTTTTTTTTTTGAATTTTTCTTTTTCCCTTTTTCAACC
>NW_027397195.1:0-20093 GCF_003265705.2 Callorhinus ursinus | reverse complement strand
ATCCTAGGTCACAAATCAGTTCTCAACCGGTACCAAAGGATTGGGATCATTCCCTGCATATTTTCAGACCACAATGCTTTGAAACTAGAACTCAATCACAAGAGGAAAGTCGGAAAGAACTCAAATACATGGGGCCTAAAGAGCATCCTATTAAAGAATGAATGGGTCAACCAGGAAATTAAAGAAGAATTAAAAAAATTCATGGAAACCAATGAAAATGAAAACACAACTGTTCAAAATCTTTGGGATACAGCAAGGCAGTCCTGAGAGGAAAGTATATAGTAATACAAGACTTTCTCAAGAAACAAGAAAGGTCTCAAATACACAATCTAACCCTACACCTAAAGGAGTTAGAGAAAAAACAGCAAGTAAAGCCTAAACCCAGCAGGAGAAGAGAAATAATAAAGATCAGAGTAGAAATCAATGAAGTAGAAACCAAAAGAACAGTAGAACAGATCAACGAAACTAGGAGCTGGTTCTTTGAAAGAATTAACAAGATTGATAAACCCCTGGCCAGACTGATCAAAAAGAAAAGAGAAATGACCTAAATCAACAAAATCATGAATGAAAGAGGAGAGATCACAACCAACACCAAAGAAATACAAACAATTATAAGAACACGTTATGAGCAACTTTATGCCAGCAAATTAGATAACCTGGAAGAAATGGATGCATTCCTAGAAGTTTATCAACTACTAAAATTTATCAGGAAGAAATAGAAAACTTGAACAGACCTATAACCACTAAGGAAATTGAAGCAGTCATCAAAAATCTCCCAACAAACCAAAGCCCAGGGCCAGATGGCTTCCCAGCGGAATTCTACCAAATTTTAAAGAATAATACCTATTCTTCTGAAACTGTTCCAAAAAATAGAAATGGAAGGAAAACTTCCAAACTTATTTTCTGAGGCCACCATTACCTTGATCCCCAAACCAGACAAAGACCCCATCAAAAAGGAGAATTACACACCAATATCCTTGATGAACATGGATGCAAAAATTCTCACCAAAATACTAGCCAATAGGATCCAACAGTACATTAAAAGGATTATTCACCACGACCAAGTGGGATTTATCCCTGGGCTGCAAGGCTGGTTCAACATCTGCAAATCAATCATCGTGATACAATACATTAACAAAAGAAAGAACAAGAATCATATGATCCTCTCAACAGATGCAGAAAAAGCATTTGACAAAGTACAGCATCCTTTCTTGATCAAAACTCTTCAGAGTATAGGGATAGAGGGTACACACCTCAATATCATAAAAGCCATCTATGAAAAACCTACAGAGAGTATCATTCTCAATGGGGAAAAGCTAAGAGCTTTCCCCCTAAGGTCAGGAAAGCGGCAGGGATGTCCACTCTCACCACTGCTATTCAACATAGTATTAGAAGTCCTAGCCACAACAATCAGACAACAAAAAGAAATCAAAGGCATCCAAATCGGCAAGGAGGAAGTCAAACTCTCACTCTTTGCAGATGATATGATACTTTATGTGGAAAACCCAAAAGACTCCACCCCAAAACTGCTAGAACTCATACAGGAATTCAGTCAAGTAGCAGGCTATAAAATCAATGCACAGAAATCAGTGGCATTCCTATACACCAACAACAAGACAGAAGAGAGACAAATCAAGGAGTCGATCCCATTTACAATTGCACCCAAAACCATAAGATACCTAGGAATAACTCTAACCAAAGAGGCAAAGGATCTGTACTCAGAAAACTATAAAATACTCATGAAAGAAATTGAGGAAGACACAAAGAAATGGAAAAACGTTCCATGCTCATGGATTGGAAGAACAAACATTGTGACGATGTCAGTGCTACCTAGAGCAATCTACACATTCAGTGCAATCCCCATCAAAATACCATCCACTTTTTTCAAAGAAATGGAACAAATAATCCTAAAATTTGTATGGAACCAGAAGAGACCCCGAATAGCCAGAGGAACGTTGAAAAGGAAAAGCAAAGCCGGCGGCATCACAATTCTGGACTTCCAGCTCTATTACAAAGCTGTCATCATCAAGACAGTATGGTACTGGCACAAAAACAGACACATAGATCAATGGACCAGAAGAGAGAGCCCAGAAATGGACCCTCAACTCTCTGGTCAACTCATCTTTGACAAAGCAGGAAAGAATGTCCAATGGCAAAAAGACAGTCTCTTCAACAAATGTGTTGGGAAAATTGGACAGCCACATGCAGAAGAATGAAACTGGACCATTTCCTTACACCACACACAAAAATAGACTCCAAATGGTTGAAAGACCTAAATATGAGACAGGAGTCCATACAAATCCTAAAGGAGAACACAGGCAGCAACCTCTTTGACCTCAGCCGCAGCAACTTCTTCCTAGAAACATCGCCAAAGGTAAGGAAAGCCAGGGCAAAAATGAACTCTTGGGATTTCATCAAGATAAAAAGCTTTTGCACAGCAAAAGAAACAGTCCACAAAACCAAAAGACAACCGACACAATGGGAGAAGATATTTGCAAATGACTATCAGATAAAGGTTAGTATCCAAAATCCATAAAGAACTTATCAAAGTCAACACCCAGAGAACAAATAATCCAATCAAGAAATGGGCAGAGACATGAACAGACCTTTTTCCAAAGATACAATCAAATGGTCAACAGACACATGAAAAAGTGCTCAACATCGCTCAGCATCAGGGAAATCCAAATCAAAACCTCAATGAGATACCACCTCACACCAGTCAGAATGGCTAAAATTAACAAGTCAGGAAACGACAGCTGTTGGTGGGGATGCGGAGAAAGGGGAACCCCCCTACGCTGTTGGTGGGAATGCAAGCTGGTGCAACCACTCTGGAAAACAGTATGGAGCTTCCTCAAACAGTTGAAATTAGAGCTACCATATGATCCAGCAATTGCACTACTGGGTATTTACCACAAGTATACAAATGTCGGGATCCGAAGTGGTACATGCACCCGATGTTTATAGCAGCAGTGTCCACAATAGCCAAACTGTGGAAAGAGTTAAGATGTCCATCGACAGATGAATGGATAAAGAAGGGGTGGTATATATACACAATGGAATATTATGCAGCCATCAAAAGAAATGAGATCTTGCCATTTGCTATGACATGGATGGAACTGGAGGGTGTTATGCTGAGTGAAATAAGTCAATCAGAGAAAGACATGTATCATATGACCTCACTGATATGAGGAATTCTGAATCTCAGGAAACAAACTGAGTGTTGCTGGAGTGGTGGGGGGGTGGGAGGGATGTGGTGGCTGGGTGATAGACATTGGGGAGGGTATGTGCTATGGTGAGCACTGTGAATTGTGCAAGACTGTTGAATCACAGATCCGTACCTCTGAAACAAATAATGCAATATATGTTAAGAAAAAAAAAAAGAAGAAGATAGCAGGAGGGGAAGAATGAAGGGGAGTAAATCAGAGGGGGAGACGAACCATGAGAGATGATGGACTCTGAAAAACAAACTGAGGGTTCTAGAGGGGAGGGGGATGTGGGGATGGGTTAGCCTGGTGATGGGTATTAAAGAGGGCACGTTCTGCGTGGAGCACTGGGTGTTATGCCCAAACAATGAATCATGGAACACTACATCAAAAACTAATGATGGAATATATGGTGATAAACATAACAATAAAAAATTAAAAAAAACAAAAAAAGAACTACCTTGCACAAAAACAAATAATTAAATAAAGCCAAAAACAGCTGAAGAAAAAAAAAAGAGGTGCTGGGCCAGAAGCCTCCCACTCACTGCCCTGTTGGGGTTTCAGAGGACACCTGTCTATTCACTGGGGTTGAGATAGGCTGGGTTCTGTGTGTATGGGGGACCCCCAGCTGGCATACTCACTGACAGCACTGCTGAGCCCCCATCCCCCAGCTCTGAGGAGGGAGGAGGAACAAAAGGTGGGAGGGCAGGATCCCCAGTCCCTGCTTTACAGCCTCCCTTCCTCCATCCACCAGCAGAATTTGCAAACTTCAGGACTTAAGCAAATGACTTTTTTGTGGTTTCCAGCACTAACAACCTTGCAGGTGCATAGACTCCTGGGGTGGGGGAGGACACTAGTCCCTGGGGTGTTTCCCTCCACCTGTAGGTTGGGCCCACCCCACCACCCAGATGGCCTGGAGCCTGGACCAGACTTGTCTGCTACAAGGAGGGATGGTTTGGTGGCACAAACACTTATATGCAACCATATGACATGGGTCCTATTGTAGCTTCACTTATGATGAAGAAATCAAGGCACAGAGAGGAGAAGTGGCTTATTTAGGATTACACAGCTATGAAGGGGGCAGAGCTAAGGTTCAAAACTCTGTCAGCCCTACCCCAGAGATGCATATACCACTCCAGGTCACCCAAGAGGGAAAGACCTCCCTAGTGCCTGTAGATATTGCAGTTCAGCCATGCCTCCTCCTCAGCTGGGGCTGGTCAGAGTGAGAGCATGATGCAGGAAGGGGAAGCTGGCTCTCCGCTCCTCACCTGAGGACTTCCAGAGCCCTGAAATGGTTCCCGAGGAAGAGGCCAATCAGTGATCTGAAGGCTCTCTGGGGCCCTGTGGGGTTGGCAGCATGGCTGGGATAGCTACTGCCTCGCTGACCCACCTCCTAGCACAGCCACCAGGGCCTGTGGAACCAGTGACTCCCTCGTACAGACAGGAAAAGTGAGGCTGGAGAGGGACAGGTACCCAGCACCAGCTCTACCAAGTACTGTGTAACCTTGGGCAAGCTGTCTAACATGCTGGTGACTCAGTTACCTCCTCTGTAAAATGGGAATGACTACAGTTGTTTTCATAGAGTTGTTTTGGGGAATAAATAAGAGATGAAATTTGCTAAGAACAGTGCCTGGCACATAGTAAGTGCTCAGTGAACATTAGCTTTTTTTTTTTTTTTAAGATTTTATTTGACAGAGAGAGAGACAGTGAGAGAGGGAACACAAGCAGCAGGAGTGGGAGAGGGAGAGCAGGCTTCCCGCCGAGCAGGGTCCCCGACATGGGGCTCACTCCCAGGACCCTGGGACCATGACCTGAGCCGGAGGCAGACACTTAACGACTGAGCCACTCAGGCGCCTGATCATTAGCTTTTATTATTGCTACTATCAAAGCACAAGGAAACTAGGGGAGCCAATCAATGCCCCCCCAACCTACCTACCTACCACTGCACATCCACCTCTTTGGGGACCTATACACCACACCAACATCCTTATCCATCACCTCACACAGATGCTCAGTGGCCCACTCACCCTTAGATCCCCTTACCTACACAAAACAACATGGGGGAGAACTAGGGGCTCCCTCCTTCTCAGGCAGCCCCTCTGCTGGATCAACAAACAAAGGGGAACCAGAAAGAAGTGGGATGTTGCCCAGGGCCACACAGGGCCTCTGGAGGCAGAACCAAGGGCTGGGTCTCCAGTTTTCCTTGGGATTCAGGACTCCCAAGTTGGAGGCCACAGCAGCACAGAAGAGGCTGTGGAACCCCAGACCTGCTGCCTTGATCCCCAGCCCCACCCCAGGGTTGGGGGACAGGTCCTGCTGCCTTGCCCTCTTGTAGCAATGACACCCTCCCTGCCAAGTCACTAATGGAGGATATTAAATAATATTTATCTCTCTAGTTCCTCCCACAGCTCAACTAAATATAGCAACTAATTTTTTTGGAAAAGGATTTCTGCTCCAGAAAGATAATATTTATATAAGAGGTGGTTTTCATAAGCCAATACAAAACCCAAAGCTCCTTTTCTGACAGCTCTTGGTAATTTTCAAGCCATCCCTGAGCTCATGGCCAGAGCACTTTCCCCTCTGGCTGGTTGGGATTCCTGAAAGGGTGAGGCCCCAAGTCCTAAAACAAAGTGCGTCCAGGCTGCACTTTGGGGGTGGAGGGGACATTTCCATCTGGATCCCTAACATTGTGCCCAGTGCCCTGGGGGTGGATGAAGAGGGTGGCAAGTGACTTGAGGAGGGGACCTCTACATCTTCCACGTTTACAGGGCCTCCAAATGTGCTCGGGGCCACATCCATATAGTACTTGGTACTTGTGTCTTTTGGCAGATGGAGAATCCCAAACTCTTTGAAGACCAGGAAGAAATGATGCCATTTCCACCCAAACAGCAGTAGCAGGAAGGCTCCCTCCCTGCCCAGAGATGGTCAGGTGCTGCTCCAGGTCAAGAGGAAAAGGCCTTCCCTAGCAACTCTCTGAGTGAGGCCTTGAGTCTGCCCCCGCCCCCCAAAAGTGGGTCTCCTGCCTCAGCAGTTCAAAGCCCCCACCGACTCCCGCCAGCCACATCCGCCTCCTTGGGTTGCAGAAAGAGGAAGACCTGGGGGTGGGGGTGGGGGCGGGGGCACCAAGGCTGCCAACTGACAAACTGCACCTTCTGGGTGTTTTACTGTGCCCTCGGGGAGACCCTCAGGGCCAGCTGGCAGGCTGGGTCTCAGAGTCCCTGACTGGTCCCTAGCCAGCTGATCTCAGCGTGTGCGTTTGCATGATGCCGGCAGGTTGCAGTGCGGGGCCATGACCCAGCGCTGACAGTGGATAGTGGTGGATTCAAGCTTATGGGAGTGGCTAGGGTCGGGGGTGTATGTGGGAAGCCCAGAAGGACCGCACAGGTCCCTGGGCCTGGGGGAAGGGGAGCTGGGAGGGGGAGCCAGGCGTCAGGTCTCTAAACCCGGAACCCGCCCAACCCCCCGCGAAGGTGGCCGCGCAGCCCGTCCGAGCGCCCTAAGAGCATCTGCAGAAGTTTCCGGAGCTCTCGCTTCCTGCCCGCCCGCGGGGACCGAGGGCTGGAAAGGGGGAGGACCGCTCCCCGGTTTCGGCATAGGGGAGTAAACGGAGACTGCGGCGCGTGCGGCCCCTAGATTCCCCGGCCAGGCCCGCGCTCTCACCGTTGGGGCCGTAGCGCTCCCGCGCGCCAGACACCTGCTCCGGCCTCAGGCCGCTCTCGACCCTCACCGAGAAGCGGTTCAGCACGTCGGCGGCCGGGAGCAGGTGCGCCGCCTCCATGCCGCCCGCCTGATTTTCTGCGCGGTCGGCACCGTCGAGTCCGCCTCTTCGCGGGGCTACTGCGCGGGACGCCGGGAGCTTGGGCCCGGGCGAGCGCCGCGCGAGGTCATGTCAGCGCTGGGACCTTCCCCGACGGCAGTGGCCGCAGCGGCGTCGGAGGCCAGCGCCAGGATGCGGCGCCCTGGGCTCCCTCCCCGGGGCGGGGCGGCGCGGAGCCCGCCCCCGCATTCACACCCCTTCCGGCAGCCCTAGCGAGCCGGCAGCCGCCCCGCCCCCGCAGCACCCGGGGACCCGGAGGCTGAGCTGCCCGCCCATTCTGCGGAAGAGGGAACTGAGGCAGCCTGCGAGGGGAGGGCCGAGCGTGGCCGGGAGGGGTCTCGGCCCCTGTCCGCAGAGCTCCGGGCGCCCCTAGGGGGCGAGAGCTGCGGCAGGCTGCGGACCCGGGTCTGTGAGCTGCCTTCTTTTGAGCCTTCCTGGGTTCAGAGAGGTGGCAAAAATAGAGGTGTCCGTGGAAGGGCTTCCTACCCCCGAATTTGCATTATGCAAAGGGTGACCCTGGATCTAGACAGAACCCGAAAGCCTGTGAATAAGCGCATCTACTACGGAGGAGATTACTTGATGTTTTCTTCTTTTGAAGTTTGTGCTTTCTGTATCCCTTCCAGATTTTCAGCAGTGCACGGTTATTCCTCACGTAACCGAACCTCTGACAATGAACCGGTATAAGAGAAAGAAAACCAGTCTTGTTCCCTTGGACTCACACCCTCACCCCAACAGGAAATGTAACTTCCGAGGTGGGCGTGGGGATCCCCAGAGGCCTGAGGGGGTGGGGTGGAGGCCTCTGGCCAGGGCCCCCAGGGAGAGTGATCCTGAGCTGGGGATGGGGAGGGACGGAGGAACCCCCATTCCAGCGCTGTGCTTTCTGAGTTCCAGCCGCTCTAGGGGAGACAAGAGAAAGGGCTGCAGGTCAGGGAAGCAAGCTGTGGGAAGGCAGAAACCACTCACCCCACCAAAAAGAGGAGCAGAGAGAGCAATCTACTTCAGGCACCCTTTTCAGCTTAAGACCCAGCCAGTCTCATCCCATGGGCCGTCGTACCTCCCACCAAGCTGGAATCTGCTGTCTTCCCCCTCTGGGGTCCACCTTGGCCGCACAAGGTCATAGATTCCAGGATTGAGCCCACCCAGTCAGCTGTTCAAACCCTAAACCCTATAGTGCCTCTGCAGCCACAAAGCCTTCCCAGATACTGCAACTGCACACACAAGCCCCAGCGTCCAGCCTGGCCCCTGGTTGCTGACCCCTCCCCAGACCATGTGTACCCCCAGCTCCTGACCTCTTCCTGTCAGGACAGAACTGTGATCCTCCTCCTCTGTCTCATCCTCACTATGCCTCCTTGGGCATAGAGACACTCAGTGGGGTTGGGCTTTATCTGCACTCGGACAAACAGCTAGTGGCCAAAGTGACGTGGTCACAGGCATGCTGTCCAAAGGGCAGGTCTATCCTCCCCACCTCCCAGCTGCCATGTACTGAGAACTTCAGTCCTGGCCTCTGGTCCTAGCTCTTTCTAACTCCCTCACAGGACAGAGAGACAGAACTTAACAGCCTGTCTGGCGGTAGGCATGCCTGCCTCACCTCACCTGAGGGGGCCAAGGTGGAGGAGCATGGGGGAAGGTAGGTCTTAGAAAGATTTAGACATGTGAAGAAGAGGGTGTTGCAGTCAGAAAAAACAGCCTGTGTTGAAGGTGGGAAACCTCAACTGTGTGCCAGAGACAGTGATTCAGTACCTCAGCATGGCTGGATCATAAGGAGCATGAACACCAGGATCAGGAATGTAAGTCAGAGAGACTGGGCTTTGACACTGAGAACCTTCATTGTCTATATAATGCCCTGGATTTTGTACTGAAGGCTTTTTTTTAATTTTTATTTTTTAAAATTTTTCATTGTTATGTTAATCACCATACATTACATCATTAGTTTTTGATGTAGTGTTCCATGATTCATTGTTTGGGCATAACACCCAGTGCTCCACGCAGAACGTGCCCTCTTTAATACCCATCATCAGGCTAACCCATCCCCCCACCTCCCTCCCCTCTAGAACCCTCAGTTTGTTTTTCAGAGTCCATTGTCTCTCATGGTCCGTCTCCCCCTCCAATTTACCCCCCTTCATTCTTCCCCTCCTGCTATCTTCTTTTTTTTCTTAACATATATTGCATTATTTGTTTCAGAAGTACAGATCTGTGATTCCACAGTCTTGCACAATTCACAGCGCTCACCATAGCACATACCCTCCCCAATGTCTATCACCCAGCCACCCCATCCCTCCCACCCCCCACCACTCCAGCAACCCCCAGTTCGTTGTACTGAAGGCTTTTTAAACAATAAGAGTTGGAGCTTCCCCCTGAAGCTTTTGAAGTGAGGAGCAGAGGCTGAAGGGACCCTGCAATCTTCCTGACAAAAAATGAGACAGTGTGAACCAAGGCAGAGAGGGCTGTGATGGACAGGATCTAGTAATTTAGTAGTGAGAGATAGTTAGGAGTCACAGCTAACCCCCAAGTTTCTGGCTTCAGTAGCTGGGTGGGTGAGGGGTTTAGCCGATTGATGTGGGAAGAGGAGTCAGGGGCTGCATTTGGGGCCAAGTGGAGTGTGAGGGGCCTGGGGGACTCCAGGTGGAGGTGTCTAAGGGCAGCTGTGTGTTTGGGGTTGACGGAGGATACCTGGGAGGCAGCCTGAACTGCTCATGTAGTCCCCCTCCCCAGCTGAGTGGCCAGGGGAGGGCCCTGGGCCAGGAGTAGCTCAGCCTTAGGCAGGTGAACTGAGCCAGTCAAACTCCCTCTTGAGAGTTTAAGCGTTGAGCCGAAGATTATATCCAGAAGACCATAGGTACTTGGACTAGAGTTAAGAGGGCCAGAGTTAACATCATCTGAAGTACAGCAGTGGGAAAGCAGAGGGGAAAACCAAGTCTACATGAAGCAAGAAATTGAGTCAAGATACCATGTAGTGTCAGAGAGGAGAGAGAGGCAGAGACAGAAACTGCTTAATGGCATCCGAGTTCCTCAGAGCTTCTACCGTACTTCTGCCCTTGGCTGCCGAAGATTCCACAAGGTACAGTTGTGCGCTCTTTGTGTAGATCTACCTTTATTTGTCACAGTTTGAGCAGGTTTTGTCTTTTGCAGCCAAAGGGCTGTGACTAGAGTCAGATAGGCCCAGCTTTGAATTTAATCCTCACAGCAACGCTGGAATAAGTACTACACAATTATTATCCCCAGGCAGGGCCAGCTGTGTGGGCATACAAACTGTGTGGTCACACAGGGCCTGATGCTTGGTTAATGCTCTGCTATCATTGTCTTGAAATTCTTAATAATTTTATCTCTGAACTTCTGCTTTGTAAGTGAAGTCGGCAGGGCATGTGTGTGAGCAGAGAGGATGTGCCGAATATGCTGTCCCATTCAAATACAGAGTCTGTGATGCTTCATGAGCTCAGAATTCTGGTGGACTCATGGGAGTTCAGTGAGACTCAAACCAAATATAAAGTAAGTGTGTTATATCTATTACTGAGTAAGTGAGAGTGCTGACCACCCTGAGAGGCCATACTTTCCCTTTGAACCAGGGGTTGCTTCAAAAGCCAAAAGAAGGCAGTAGTGTCCTAAGAAACACTTTCTTACTCATGTTATTTCCCAGCATTCACCAACCACTTATATTAGAAAGGATGTCCTTAGAAGAAAAGGGAAAGAAAGGGCAACCCAGAGTTCCCTTTTCTTTCAGTACATCCTTATTCATGCGTAAGCCCAAGGGCTAGGATGTGAAACAAGTGACATAAAAGCAGTGAGTAAGTGTTATGCAGTATTCCCACTGTTCTGGTCCAAACTAAATATGTATGCATGCACAACAGAGTTGCGCAATGGAAGTGTGCTGGGCCCACATAAGCACACACAGGCTATGAAATACAATTGGTGTCATTTTAGTGATTGAACGTGTGAGTGAAATGCTCTTAATTTTGCACTTAAAACTGGCATTGCACAAAATGAAGATGAATGATATGATTCAGGCTAATAATTTAAATTTTGCCTTTGTCTTTACTTAGAAGAGTAAATAGCAAATAAAAAACCCCATTGTGGCCAGTAAAGCAGAGATTGCCGAAGAAAGGAAAAGCTTTATATTTTAGTACCTTCGATGGCACGTTTTTCCCTCCTCTTTTTTAGACAGGGGCTCCACATTTTCATCTTGCACTGGGTCCTAAAATTATGCTGCCAACTCTGTTCTCATTTCATAGATAGAGAGGCTCTGAGAACCTAGGTGACTTTCCCAGGGGCTCTCAGCTGGGATTCAAACCCAGGCTACTCTAACTCCAGAGCCAGGCTTTTCAACAGCCCACCAGCCTCTCCCAAAGCACAAAGTGAGTGGGGCTTTGACCAGTGGAGAAGGGTGTTCTGCCTGCGCCATCCTCCCTGCCTCCTGCCTTCTTATCACTGCCGGAACTCAAGCCCCACCTTCTCTCTCTCGAGCCTCCTCCCTGGCCTCCCTGCCTCCAGACTTACCTCTGCATAAAGATTGCCTGACTGAACTGGTGGTTTCATTATTTCATCCCACTGCTCATGAACCTTTTTTTTTTTTTTTTTTAAGCTCTGTATTACCTGAAGGGTAAGGTCCAAACTCTTCAACTCAGCAATCACAGACCTTTACCAGTTGGCATAAACCCGGTAAACTGGTTGCCTCAAAATTCCCCAAACTGGCCTTGCATATTCCAGTTCCACCTGTTCATTCATGCTATTCCCCTGGCCTAGACTGTTCTTCTATCTCCTCTCCCTAAAATCTCTCCCTACTTTGGAAATTCATTTTCTTGGCTACCCCAGCCTTGTGTATTTACTCTCCTCCCTGCACAGTTTTGACTGCCTCTGAATGAGGCCAGAGATCCACCCTCCTTTTCCCTTTCCCTCCCTCCCTTCTAAAATATTTATCAAGGAACCAGCATGTGTCAGAGATAGTGCCAGGCCCTGGATAGATGGTCCCTGTTCTCCCTGAGCTCACTCCCTCAGTCATTAATTCCAAAGAACCACACATAGAAACAGACGGCGGAGTGGCCATTGGAGTCTTGAGAACATGGTAAGGAGGGGGTGCTCCCAGTCAGGGAGCTCAGGGGAGATCTAGAGGAAGTGACACTTCTGCTGAAATCTGAAGGAACAGGGGAGGGAAACAGCCTGTGCGAAGTAGCCTTTGCTGTGAGGTCTGGGAGGTGCCTGGGCCTCAGTGTCCCTGTCTATCACATCAGTGCTGGGTCTGGAAGGAGCCTGAGACAGCGCAGACCTTAGAGGAGACAGAGAGTCTGGGGTTACCCTGCCACTGCCCCACTTGGGTTTGTAAATGGGTTTGACTCAAAATGCAAACAGCCCTAGAGACCTGGGAACCTCACTTCCTGTTCACCAGGGTCATCCAGGCCCAGTGGGTAGTTGTTCCAGCTCTCTGAGACCCTGCTGCTGCTGAGCATTGATTCTTTTTTTTTTAACTTAATTTAATTTTATTATGTTATGTTAGTCACCATACAGTACATCATTAGTTTTTTTGATGTAGTGTTCCATGATTCATTGTTTGTGCATAGCACCCAGTGCTCCACGCAGAACGTGCCCTCTTTAATACCCATCACCAGGCTAACCCATCCCCCCACCCCCCTCCCCTCTAAAAGCCTCACTTTGTTTCTCAGAGTCCATAGTCTCTCATGGTTCGTCTCCCCCTCCAATTTCCCCCCTTCATTTTTCCCTTCCTTCTCCTAATGTCCTCAGTGAGCATTGATTCTAAGTCCTCTGTCTTAACCTCCTACCCCCATCTACTTGGACAGCCCCCCTCTGGAGGGGCAGGGAAGACTGGCTCCCAACTGTTCAGACTGGGAGATGCTCCTGTCTGCTACCTTCCCTCTGACCCGAAGTTCTTTTATTTGCTCTTTTGGGCTTGGGGACCCCATCTAAGCCCCTGATGCACCCCCGCCAGTCCTCCTGGGCCCCGGGGCCCCACCTGGCCTGGAGCCACTTGTATAACCTGTGCCCTCAGCCTTTCCCTGTTCTCTAAGATGGGGACCTCCACCCTCTCAGCCTCCTTCAGCCCTGCCCTTCAGAGGGTGTCCAGATTCCTCAGACCACCATTCATCCTCACTACTTCCTACCTCCCTTGGTTGCCACATGGGGCCACATCTAGTTCACTGCACACAATAGGAAGTTCCTTGCCTCTGAATCTTTGCTTACATTGTCCCCTGTGCTTGGAACACCCCTCCATCTTTTAGTGCTCATCCCTATTAGTCCTTAAGGCCTGGAAGCCACTTCTCATCCCTGAGGCCAACAGGGCTCTGGTAGCCTGAATGACCCCATCAAGCTCCCAGCACCCTGGTGTCTATTGTCTGCCCCGCTGCCCTCACTGTACGTTGATACCCTTGAGGGCAGGCATCTGGTCTGACTCACCTTGGTTCCCAGGAGGTGTCAGGAAGGGTGTTTGAATGACAGAAGTGAGGCAGGAAACACCAGAACCTTTTCGGGGACGGAAGCATACCTGGTCTTTGAGGGCTCAGCAAGGGCAGACCTGTCAGCAACAGGACAGAGCAGGCGCCCAGGACACCTAGAGCATTGCATTTTGGCCTGAGGGGCCTCGCCCACTTCCCCTTGCATTTACCTCTACAGGAACACCCGGTACAGGGTGGGGGTGGGGGCTCTGGACCAGGCTGCTCACTCCTCAGCTCCTTAAGGCAACTTCCTGTCCTTGCCATTTTATCTCCCCGGCCAGGCTGAGGAGAGGAAGTGGTCCTCTCTCTCTCTCAGTGGTGGGCAGAGACACCCCAGACCTCAGGAAGTGGGGAGCATATCATGTGAGGGTGTCTGCTCCTTCCTGGCCGGCCTTCTCTTGCTACTTCTACCAGATTTCTCTTCCTAAAGCAGCCATGCTACTACTCTCCTGTTCAAGTGCCTTCCATGGCTTCCTATGGTCTTCCCCCATTAAGATCAACCCCTCAGCTTGCCAACCTTATCTTGTGCTCCTGCCCCCTCAACACCTTAAACTTACATCACTTTGACTTACCTTCTCCATCCTTGCTCCAAGAATTTTTCCCTCCCTGCATTTGCCCATGCTGTTACCTGTTCTGGGAGACTAGTTCGCTTATCTTTATCTGTCTAAAACCCTCCTCACTGTTCAATTGGCTTCTCTAGGGGGCGCCTGGGTGGTGCGTCAGACTCTTGGTTTTGGCTCAGGTGGTGATTGCAGGGTCATGAGATCAAGCCCCATGTTGGGCTCCGTGCTCAACGTGGAGTCTGCTTGAGATTCTCTCTCCCTCACCCTCTGCCCCTCCTGCTTATGCTCTTTCTTTCTCTCTCTAAAATAAATGAATAAATCTTTTTTTTAAATTTTTTTATTGTTATGTTAATCACCATATATTACATCATTAGTTTTTGGTGCAGTGTTCCATGATTCATTGTTTGTTCATAACACCCAGTGCTCCATGCAGAACGTGCCCTCCTCAATACCCATCACCAGGATAACCCATCCCCCTCCCCCCCTCCCCTCTAGAACCCTCAGTTTGTTTTTCAGAGTCCATCATCTCTCATGGTTCGTCTCCCCCTCCGACATACTCCCCTTTTCTTCCTCTCCTGTTATCTTCTTCTTTTTCTTTTTTCTTAAAATATGTTGCGTTATTTGTTTCAGAAGTACAGATCTGTGATTCAACAGTCTTGCACAATTCACAGCGCTCACCATAGCACATACCCTCCCCAATGTCTATCACCCAGCCAGCCCATCCCCCCCACCCCCAACCACTCCAGTAACACTCAGTTTGTTTCCTGAGATTAAGAATTCCTCATATCAGTGAGGTCATGTGATACATGTCTTTCTCTGATTGACTTATTTCACTCAGCATAACACCCTCCAGTTCCATCCACGTCGTTGCAAATGGCAAGATCTCATTCCTTTTGATGGCTGCATAATATTCCATTGTGTATATATACCACATCTTCTTTATCCTGAATAAATCTTTTTTTAAAAAATTGCTTTTTCCAAAAATTCCTCCTTGACCCCTTGGGAGCCAATGACCTTGTAACTCCTGAGTGGCCTATTTGTGTACTCGTCCATATTTGCCTGAATTCTTATCTGCAGCATCCAATTGTATCCCTCCAGAACAGGAGCTGCATCCGAATCATCTCAAGGTCTCTACAGGGTGGCCCAGTCCATAAAGGTTGTTATAAAGTTGACCTCTAGATTGGGAATCTCCTGAGGCCTAAGCTGTGTCTGTAGCACTCATCCGTCCATCTCAGTGCCTAGCACCTAGTCTGGTACCTTAGTAGGTACCATGTACCAAAGATATTGGTTAAATGAACAAGGTTCTAGCAAGTGCAGTAAGAGATCAAAGAAATGAGGTACGAATACTGGAAAGTGAAAGAGTGAATGAGTATGTTAACATCTATGAACTGTGACATTCTCACCATAGGATGTACCAGAATTAACATTCCCATTATATGGACTGGGGCTCAAGGCCCAGCAGGGTCACGTAGTGAGTTGGGTTCCCTCCTAGCTCTATGCTTCCTTCTCTACTCCAGTGTCTGGCACAAATGCCGAGTCTCTCAGCTAGTCTTTGGCTATGCCTATCAGCACCTTGGTCCATGAGGCAGGAGGACCTGCCTGGCAAGAAGGGAAGGGGGCTCCACAATGTCCACAGTAGCCAAACTGTGGAAAGAGCCAAGATGTCCATCGACAGATGAATGGATAAAGAAGATGTGGTATATACAATGGAATATTATGCAGCCATCAAAAGGAATGAAATCTTGCCATTTGCAACGAGGTGGATGGAACTGGAGGGTGTTATGCTGAGCGAAATAAGTCAATCAGAGAAAGACATGTATCATATGACCTCACTGATATGAGGAGTTCTTAATCTCAGGAAACAAACAGGGTTGCTGGAGTGGTGGGGGGTGGGAGGGATGGGGTGGCTGGGCGATAGACATTGGGGAGGGTATGTGGTATGGTGAGCACTGTGAATTGTGCAAGACTGTTGAATCACAGATCTGTATCTCTGAAACAAATAATACATTATATGTTTAAAAAAAATAAGATAGCAGGAGGGGAAAAATGAAGGGGGGTAAATTGGAGGGGGAGACGAACCATGAGAGACTATGGACTGTGAGAAACAAACAGGGTTCTAGAGGGGAGGGGGGTGGGGGGATGTGTTAGCCTGGTGATGGGTATTGAAGAGGGCACGTTCTGCATGGAGCACTGGGTATTATATGCAGACAATGAATTGTGGAGCACTACATCAAAAACTGGTGATGTGATGTATGGTGATTAACATAACAATAATAATAATAAAAAGGGGGCTCCAGCTTTGCCAGGCCTGACCAGTCTGCCTGCAGGGACTCAGCTGGTAGTGGGTTGTAAGAAGGTAAAACACAAAACCCTTATTTGCCTTGTAAATCATTGTACTCCACCAGGTTTGTCAGCCTGAGACACAAAAAAGAATTTGGGAACTGGGACTTGCTCCCCGGTATGGAGAAAGGGCTTTGGTCCAAGGACACCTGAGGGCAGGCTTGTCTTGGTCAGTCCCTCAGTCTGAAGGTCCATTCTTGCTACCTGTGTGCAGAGAGCAGGGGCTGCTGGTTTAGCTTTGCTCAGAGGGTGTCCCCAGGCATGGGGCTGGGCTACAGGGGCTAGTCAAGTCCTCAAGCAAGGTTGGGCCCTCCTGGACATCACCTTGGTCATAGGAGTCTGAGAAAGCCCCTTCCCTTCTAGTCTTACTGCAGTGGGGGTGAGACAAATGATATCTGGAACTCACAGGAACCCTGGTGGGAACTTGCTCACACTGCCTACCCAGGACCAAAATCAGTACAAAGTGGCAGGAGACTGGATCCTGCCCTTGGTTCTCAGACTGGAGGCAGAGGAGAAACTCAGGTCTTTATCTGTGGGCCCCTCACTGCCTGTAGCTGTGGTTTCAGTGGCAATCCTGGCCTGTTCTTTACCCTCTCAGGGCCCAGCTGTCTCCACTTTCCCTCCTCCACGTGTTTTTGGGCCTCTCATCAGCAGTGCCAGGTGTCCGCCCCAGTGTTCCCTATGTGGCAACCAGCCCAACTCTCTGGGGATATCCTGTCATTGTGGCCCAGAGCCTAGGCATTGAATCTTGCCAAGTCAGCCCAAGTACTCTGGATCCCGTCCAGGTCCCCAGGTGGGGCCCACAACCCAGAGGTTAGGGAAATTGGCAAAGGCACCCAGATCCCCAGTGTGGCAGACCCAGGCACTGTGCCCAAGACACCTGACACCTGGGCTGTGGCCAGCCTCTGGGGAGACACACGGGCAAGGCTCGCTGCCCTGCTGCCAGGCCTGCGGGTGACCTTGGCATGTCCTCTACTGCTCCGGGCTCCCTCCCTGAGGCCATGACTTATGGCAGACCCAGCCCAGGCCCAGCAGACCAAGGGAATCTGTGTGACCAGTGAGTGTGGTTACTCCCAGAGTTGTTGGATATGCTGGGTACACTTGCTGACCTCAGGCTGGCTCTCTGTATGGTGAAAGGGGGACCATGGGAGGGGAGCTTCAGGTGGGTTCCATCTCTTGGCCTCCAACAACCATACACCATGAAAATGCCCAAATTTGCAAGTTGAGTTCCATTTGCCTTTAGTTCCCTGAAGTCACATCCCCCCTCATTTGTGTACCCAGATTAGTCCAGGCCTTCCTGGGTCTTTCATTCACAAAGCCAGCTGCTGGGGCAGAGGAAAGGGTGGGATTAGGAAGGGGCCTTTGCACTGGGCACCTCACAGCACTATCTGCACTGGGGGATATAAAATAACTACCTAACAAGAACTGGCTCAGTGCCAGGCACTGGGCTGAGGACACTATTTAATCTTTACAAGCAGCTCTTAGAGCAGGTTCTTTATATTCCTCTTGATAGAATTGCATAATGAGTTAAGGGCTACACAATTGGTACCTGGGAGAACAGGAGTTTGAACCCAGGCCATCAGGCCCCAGATCCCAGCGGTTTAACTGCTGTACTATCGTTTGCCTGGAGTCCCCAGGCAGTGTAAGGCTGGGGTCCTAACCTGGCTTTTACTCAAAGCCCCTGCTGGTAATGACTGAATTATATGGCCTGGTGCCAGGGACCTCCTCGACCCCAACACACCCTTAGCACTCTCTTCAGGGAACCTGAGATAGTAGTTACTCTTGACTGGGGAAAGAACTCCACCTAAGGAGTTCATAGGCTTTAGTTTTTAACTTAAGATCCACTGTGCGACCTTGGACAGACTTCACCTCTCTGAGCCCCAGCTTTCTCAGCTGTAAAATGGGAAAGATAGTAGTCCTAATCCCGTAGGTCATTATGAGCGCTAAGTGAGCCAGTGTATGTGGAGTGGCCAGCCTAGTCCTACTGGGCTGCAGATGCTCAAGGCCCATCTTTTTCTTGCATTCACTCCCAAGGACCCAGAACCAGACTGATTCTGCCCTGTTCCCCAAGAATCACCCCTCCAATCCAATTGTCTGTCACCTGACCAGGAAGCTAGCCAAAGGCAATACCCACCCAGATCCTGGAGGCAAGAAGCCAAGAGGCGGGAACAAAGAATTTTCCATGGCTCCATAGTTAATGAGGAACTGATCCTCTTTGGGGCTTCAATTAGTCTTTCACCCTCCTCTCCTTCCCCCAAATTTCCATCATTGGTGATATTTACATTGGAATTCTTCCCAGGACTTCAGGAACCCAGCATGGGTAAGTGGAAAACAATACAGAAGAAGAGATAGGTGTGTTTTTTTAAAGGTAGCATTGGTAAGTTTGCATTCTTGGTTTTAAAACACATTACAAAGCAGCAGGTATCAAAACAAAATGATTTTATACTTAAATCAATTCAATTAAGTTTCTGTCAGCTGTAAAACACTGCAGAAATACAAAGATGAAGAAGACATGGTCCCCTCAAGAGGGTTGTGGTTTGGAGTGGTTAAGAGCACACTTCAGGAGACAGACCTGGAATTAAACCCCCACTAGTTAGCAGTTGTGGGATCTTGGACAAGTTACTAAATGGCTCTGAGTCTCAGTTTCAGCATTTGTAAAATGGGAATAAAAAAAGGCCTTGGGGTGCCTGGGTGGCTCAGTTAAGTGTCTGCCTTCAGCTTGGGTCATGATCCTGGGGTCCTGGGATCTAGGCCCATGTCGGGCTCCCTGCTGGGTGGGGAGTCTGCTTCTCCCTCTGCCGCTCCCCCTGCTTGTGCTGTCTCTCTCTCTCTGTCAAATAAATAAATAAAATAAAATTTTAAAAAAGGCCCCACCACAGTGGACTATTGTGAGTTTCATTGAGAAAATACATGGCATTGGTAGCTACCCCACAAAGGTGCCCCTTTTTGCTAACAGAGCCCTGACTTTGGTCCAGGTAGCAAAGTGCCCCAGTTTAGTGCATGAATCATGAATGGTTTAAACCAATCACAGTGATGTCCTTCTTCTTTGCCAGATACTGGTTTTCCCAGTGCCCTGGCAGCTGAGGATGGCTGTGTGACCCACTTATGGCCAGTGAGGTATAAGGGAGAGCCTGCAGGGGGCTTCCTGAAAAAATACAGAGGATGAAGTCTTTGCTTTCCCTGCTTCCCACCTGTGAAGAGTTATGATGCTTGGAGCTGCAGCATCCATGGCCATGAGGCATCCAGCTTGAGGACGTGAAGCCCACATATTGATGATGGCTGAGTGGAAGGAGATTGTCAGGGGAGGCATTGGTGAGCTACAGAACAGCCTGAGGTTACCTATCCAACTTTCTTGTTTTGAGCGATAATTTTAAAAGCCTTTATTCAAAGCAATTGGGAAATTTGCTGTCTGCTCCTTTCAGCTGAATGCACCCTTAGATACAGACTCTTAGCATCAAGCTTAGCACATGGTAAGCATTCAATAAATGTTGTCTGTAACCTTACAGAGAAATCACAGCATATTCCACATTCATTTACGTGTGCTCTGAAGATGGCGAGGGAAAGAGGAAGTGTCTTACTGGTGTCTTACCATTCAGTGGGTGAATCTGCTGTCCCCTAAGTAACTCTCAGGATCTCAGGGCATGAAGATGGCCTTGGTTGTGGGATCCACTGGAGAAACCAAGGCTGTTGCAGGCCTGGCAGGAAAGCCAGAAGTCTGAAATCACCAATAGGG